>NW_016165728.1:4353-26575 GCF_001687245.7 Rhagoletis zephyria | reverse complement strand
TCCCCTAAAGTTTGGCACGTTACTTCTGGGACACCCTGTATACTTACATACATATGCGTGGGAAATGCATTTTCATTTGACTCCAAAACTATTGGGGCATATTCATAATTGAAATAAAGTCGACTCTGAAGTTAAAGTTTGTCAGCCCAAATAAGAAGATAGTCATTATAAGTATGGAATAGTATGTCCATGTGTAGGAACGTTATCAATAAATGTATGTATGTACACATATGTATGTTAGCACGTTATCAATGCTTAAATGATTTTGGAGTAGGTACATATGTGCATATTTACATATGTAGTGCATATGTAATTACATACATATGTACATACATTCGTATGCGCATGCGTGAGAAATAAAGCCATCTCTAAAGTTAGTTGTAGCTTTTGACAGATATTCCATTGAAAATTAAGTCAAAAAGATGTAACTAACTTTAGTGTCGACTTTATTTTGACTATGAATATGCCCCATTAATTTCAACAATAAAACAACTTTGAAGTTAAACAAGGGCATTGCATTAGTACGTTTTTTTGCCAATGTGACCATGTTTAAAGTGAATTTGTGAAAAAACTAAAGCAGCTAGAAAACTTCGGTTTGTTGCATCATATGTAAATAGCATAGCAGCTACCATAAGAATCGGTAAAAAAGAAAAAATCGATTTTTTCGACCAAAAGCCCATTTGAAATGCCGACGGCAAATCACCAACGAGTTTGCCAATTGCATGTGAACATAATTTTCATAAGGTTTGCAGTGAGAGCATACACTGGCACATACATATGTATGTATGTACCTTCGAACAAGAATTTTCATATAACTTAATACAATATATACAATTTTCATATTTTTTTTAATTAATAAAAAATATTAATATGAATTTTTACCAATTTTTTTCAACTAACATGCCTTTTCTACCTACTATATATGTACATACATTATGTATATGTACCAGGGTTGTTGCGAATATTCGCATTCGCATTCGCAACCGTGGAGCTTCTGCATTAATTTTAACATTCGCATTCGCAATAATCAATGCGGAGCTTTTGCGAATGCGAATATTTTGCAAGTGGGCCGATAAAACGTATATATGGCAAAACAAAAAAAAACATACATATTGTAGCCAATATCTTTGCCTGTGGTCGTAGGAGTATTTGTGTAACAAAACTGGTCAAATGTCATATTTATCAACTTTGATAAAAATGTCTTTAAAATATTATTTCTTAAGCTATATCACCGAGCTATCAATGGGCAGCCATAAAAGTGTCCACTTCTACTTGACCTTTGACGTACGTCAAAGAGAACATAGTCCTTTTAATAATATTTTTTTTGTGCTTTAAATACCTGCTTTGGCTTCTTTCTTTANGCATTAATTTTAACATTCGCATTCGCAATAATCAATGCGGAGCTTTTGCGAATGCGAATATTTTGCAAGTGGGCCGATAAAACGTATATATGGCAAAACAAAAAAAAACATACATATTGTAGCCAATATCTTTGCCTGTGGTCGTAGGAGTATTTGTGTAACAAAACTGGTCAAATGTCATATTTATCAACTTTGATAAAAATGTCTTTAAAATATTATTTCTTAAGCTATATCACCGAGCTATCAATGGGCAGCCATAAAAGTGTCCACTTCTACTTGACCTTTGACGTACGTCAAAGAGAACATAGTCCTTTTAATAATATTTTTTTTGTGCTTTAAATACCTGCTTTGGCTTCTTTCTTTATTATGATTTTTTTGGACAAATCTTAAAAAAAACTACTAGACACAAAAGAAGAAAGTGTGCACTGTAATTCTTAACAAAATTTTCGTGATTTGCTTTTCATGATTTGCGTCTGACTCGGGAGTCGGTCGGATGTGTTTGTGAAAATAAATATGTGTTAGTTACACCAACATGACTCCCGGCATGACTCTGAATGATTCAACTGTGTGTAGTCGAAGGCGAGTGAACACGTACACAACTGACTCGAATAATTTCAAATGGGGCTCTTTGGGGAATTCATTTTTAGCAAAAATTTTAAAAATAGTAGTTTTGTTTACTTGTTGGATAATATTTTTTTCATACGGATATACATTGAATCCTTGGCTAAAAACTTCTGTGGTAAAACTGCCCCTTCTTTGCTATTTCAAGTCAATGAGTAAGCTCCTTCAATAGGGATTTCCAGTAGAAATGATCAACGTCTAGAATCGATGCTCAAATAATTAAAAAGCTATAGGTCTGACCTTTAATTAGATAAGAACTACGTAAATATCTGTTATTCAAATGCTTATAAAAAAACGGGGTGCTTAAAAAAAATTATTAAAAAATAAACAATATTCTGATCCGATTCGGCTGGCAGCCACGACTTTGAAAATAGAATTTTGTTCAAGAATAACAATTTATTTTCCATATCCACCTATTTAGCTCGCTATAAGCACACATTTTTCAAAGCAGTCGAAGAAGAAAGTATTAAGAATGTATTACAAAAACTAAATCGAAAAGTGCTGATAAAGTTAAAGGTTCTCCAAATTCTGAAACAACATGACATATGTATCTGGTTTGGCTTGCAAGCGCTGTTTAAACAACGATCTCGCCATTATGCTAGATTCTAATTGTTTTTTGAAAATACATGACATCCGCATTCGCATCCGCATCCGCGGATGTTAGCTGTTGGACATTCGCATCCGCGGATGTCTAAAATTCTATATCCGCAACATCCCTAATATGTACATATACATATCACAGCTTGCGAGTGACGAAAGCGGCCACAGTAGCATGCTGATCACGGCTTGCGAGTGACGAAAGTGGCCACAGTAGCATACTGAAATGACTCGCTTATATATGCATGAGATTTGGAAGTTTTTATCCAGACGTCCAATCGACATGTTTGGGATATCGGTGGAAAGCTCTTGTAGAGTGTGTCCAGAAAATGTATTCAAGTTTCGTAAAGGATTATGCGAATTCTTAAAAATTAGGCTAAAGTGTAGCGAATCAAAAAACGTTTTTTTGCTTTTGACGGTTTAAGGGGGTATGATGGTACACCAAAGATATTTAGTGTTTTTCTATTGGTCAATACCTTTCCAGCGACACCTTATATATTAAGTTCCGGCTACTAGTTGGAAAGATATAGAGGTAAGTGTGTTTTGGTTCGTGTCTCCACTATGAGATGCTTTGGTATCAGAGCTGGGCGATCGATTGCGTCTAGGATTACGATTACTTTAATCGCAATTTCAAAAATGTTTAAATTAGGATTGCGGTAATCGTACATTAAAGGCACTAAGATTACGATTACATTAATCGTAATTTTAACTTTTTTTAAATTACAATTACTGTAATCGTAATTTTAACTTTTTTTAAATTACGATTACTGTAATCGTAATCTAAGTTCGGTCGATGAAGGATTACTGTAATCGCAATCTTGTTTTTTAGCTTGTTGGGATTACTGCAATCCTAATCGTTTGGTAATCGTAATTCTTATCGCCCAACTCTGTTTGGTATGTATTTGCGTCTGAACGTACCTTCATTTAATTTTTATTCAAACTTTCAGGAATTAAAGTACAAAAAAAACTAAGAAGGTTTTGTTCCAGGATATTTTGATTCGTATGCCTTTGTGGGCGTGGCTGCTGCCTGAATTTCGAAAAAAGGCAGTTTTTTAAACTACCACTGAGGCCGCACTACTCAATCCATGTCATTGATGTGAATATCAGTACAAGGGCCTTAAAACAAGATATCTAATGCTGTCTTTTGTGTTTATGAAATATAAATATGCCATAACGTTATCGCCTGAAAACTAAAAATCGGGCTGCTGAAAATATACATTTCGGGCACTTTCTCAAAAACTGGTCAGTCGATTTTGTTCTGTGTTCCTCAAGTCTAGTCCAAAACCTTAGCTTTCATTTACTATATATTGCTTATATCTGGGAAAACTCTTGTTGTGGAGATATTGCGATTCAAATTGAAAAAATGTCGCCCCAAAAAGGGTAAAATGGCTAAAAATCAACATATTCGTCTAATTTTGTTACTTTAAGATATAAAAATAACATACCCAGTTCCTCGAAAAAAGTGCCCAATCCCCGATTGCCATTNTTGTGGAGATATTGCGATTCAAATTGAAAAAATGTCGCCCCAAAAAGGGTAAAATGGCTAAAAATCAACATATTCGTCTAATTTTGTTACTTTAAGATATAAAAATAACATACCCAGTTCCTCGAAAAAAGTGCCCAATCCCCGATTGCCATTTGCAAATCGGGGAATTTCCCGCGAGTTGGCAAGTTGAAGGATGCAGCTGTGCTAATCACTTCGTACATGTCTTGGAAACCACAATTTGCGTGTACTTTAGAGTTTGTTTCTGTCATATACCGAAATTGTAACATTTTCCCCATTTTAATTGTGGGTATGTACATAGTATTTAACTATGCTACGTGGGTTTATCACCCGCACTTAACCTACCTGGGAAGACGCATACAATAGTACCTACATTTGTACATAATTATGTATGTATGAATGCATTTAGCTCACTCAATGTGCCGCTACTACTTACATACATATGTATGTATGTATATATTGCCACTGACCAAAACTACTTGAGAAAAAAGCATTAGTTTAATAGCACGAGTGCAACACCGTACACGTGGTAGAAGTAAAACTTCTTAAAAAAAGCACATGTGTGCGCCCCACAACCGCTAGAAATCTTAACAAAAATAAACCACGAGACAATCAGACGAATACAGTTGTTTATTGTATCCAAAGTTGGTAGCAAGTTGAAAAGTTTTTATCATTTCTCATAATTTTTTTTTATTCTTTATTTAATATAATAATACAAAGATATGATCATTCTTTTTTGCTTTATTCCCTATTCGAAAAATTATATGTTTCAATGGACACATCGATTTAAATACATCATTTAGATTTGGATACCATTTTTAGCACTTTATTTTAGAAAAAATAAGACATTTATATTATTGTTTGTATTGTCGTCGATTTTAAATTTGCTAACCCAAAATAATTGATAAAACACCTTTGTGGTAAAATTTTTTAGTGACGAAAGCTGAACTAGAAACACAAAATTTATGATATTAATTTCGTGACGAAAATTATACGAATTTTTTAGCTGCCTTGGAAACGTATGAAAAATCTTTTTTATTTATTCGGAACGTTGCAAAATTGCGTCTACTGCTAGAAACACAAAATAAAAAACAGAAGTTTTGCAACGATTCGTATCAATAAAAAAGATTTTTCATACGTTTCCAAGGCAGCTAAAAAATTCGTATAATTTTCGTCACGAAATTGATATCATAAATTTTGTATTTCTAGTTCAGCTTTCGTTACTCGAAAATTTTACCTCAAAGACATGTTTTATTTGATACTAAATACTCCTACGATACCTCAAACATGTCGATTAGACGTCTGGATAAAAACTTCCAAATCTCGTGCTTATATAAGCGAGTCGTTTCAGCATACTCTGTGGCTGCTTTCGTCCCTCGCGCACACTGCCGTGCGCTGTGATAAAAATAAATAAATTAAAAGTTAAATTATATGAATTGTTCTTTTATATTTGGATGACCATTTGTTAAATATAATTTATTGAGCAGTTAATATTGCTTTAAGGACATAAAAAATCCAAAAACTCAAAAATCATGTGTTCAAGTTCGCCTCTTGTACGAGTATTTAGTATCAAATAAAACATCTCTTTGAGGTAAAATTTTCGAGTAACGAAAGCTGAACTAGAAGTACAAAATTTATGATATCAATTTCGTGACGAAAATTATACGCATTTTTTAGCTGCCTTGGAAACGTACGAAAAATCTTTTTTATTTATTCGTCTAACTAATTCGACGTCTAATCGACATGTTTGAGGTATCGTTGGAAAGGTCTTGCAGAGTGTGTCCAGAAAATATATTACAGCTTCATAAACGAATAACCGGATTCTTAAAAATTACCCTAAAGTGTTGCGAAACAAAAAAAAGTTGTTTTTGCTTTTGCCGGTTTAACGGGATAAGTAAGTACACCCGACATATTTAGTGTTATTCTATAGGTCAATACCTTTCCAACGATACCTTATATATTGAGTTCCGGCTACTAGTTGGAAAGATATAGAGCTAAATTGGTTTTGGTTCGTGTCTCCACTACGAGATGCTTTGCGATTTGTGTAGCGTCTGTACGTACCGTCATTTAATTTTTTTCAAACTTTCAGGAATTAAAGTACATAAAAACTAAGAAGGTTTTGTTCCAGGATATTTCGATTCGTGTGCCGTTGTGAGCGTGGCTGGTGTCTGAAATTCGAAAAAAGGCAATTTTTTAAACTATCGCTGAGGCCGCACTACTCATTCCATACCATTGATGTGGATATTAGTAGAAGGGCATTAAAACAAGCTATCTAACGCTGTCATTTGCGTTTATGAAATATAAATATGTCATAACGTTATCGCCTGAAAACTAAAAATTGGTCTGCTGAAAATACAGATTTCGATTTTATTCTACGTTTCCTGAAGCCTAGCCCAAAACCCTAGCTTTCATTTGCTATATAACTTGTGTCTGGGAAAACTCCTGTTGTGGAGATATTTCGATTCAAATGGAAAAAAGTCGCTCCAAATAGCGTCAAATGGTTAAAATTTAACATATTCGTCTATTTGATTTCTTTAAGTTATCAACATAACATATACCCAATTATCCGCAAAAAACTGTCCAATCCCCGATTGTCACCTAAACCGAAATTCCCTGCAAATCCGGGGAGTTTCCCTCAAGCTGACTTCCCTGCACGCAATACATAATTTGTAGGCTATGTATGTCGCTTTCTGATTCTTGTAGAAACCTTTTTTTATTTTTTCTGGTTTCTTTTCACTTCGTACATATCTTGGAAACCCCAAATTTATTTATTTATTTATTCATTTCAGTCTTTGAAACAGAATTTCTTACAGACATTGATTAAATTTAGAGTAGTTAAACAGTTTCAATAAACTTAATTTAAATCAATAAAGGCTATCGTTGAAATTTATTAGCGCAGAGTGTTTGTTACAATGGCGAATAATTCTCGCTATCGGTTCGTTGTACGAGTATAGCGACTTATGCGAACCTTCAACGAACATTTTAGGATTTCTGAGATTAATATTAGATTCCTGAATTTGAAAAAGATTAGATATCTCTGAGCAGACAACGCTTCCAGATAGAATATTGTGTGCAAATATCAGCGACAAATACGACCTCCTGTCAGCTAAAGATTGGAGGCCAAGGAGTTTCCTCCTCGAGGTGTATTCTGGAATATCGTGGCCGTTGAAAAATTTTTTCACAGCCAATCTGGTAAATTTCCTTTGAATTTTCTTTATTCTGTCAGAGTGCTTTGCATAGTATGGGTTCCATATTAGCGCCCCATATTCTAAATATTCCGAACCAGAGCGATATAAAGTGCTTTAAGAGTCATAGGGTCCTTAAAATTTTTAGTGTTCCTCATTATGAATCCCACCATCGTGTAGGCTTTAGACGAGACTAAATCAATGTGTTTTTAAAAAGTAAGTTTCGTGTCAAAAATAATTCCCAAATCCTTAATTTCGGATTTACGCAATAAATCAACACCATTTAGGGAATAGCTGAAAATCCTGACAGATGCGCGACGGGTATATGAGACAATGCAACACTTACTGATGTTGAGACTTAGATTATTGATGGTACACCAATTCAAAAATGCTTTTAAATCATACTAAAGTTTTTTACAATCCAGCAGGCAGTTGATATTGAGGAATATTTTAACATCGTCTGCAAACATTAAGCATTTCGACGATATGATATGCGACGGTAGATCGTTAATAAAAAGTAAAAATAATAAAGGGCCTATGTGAGTTCCTTGAGGAATACCCGATGTAGCATTGACTTCAATGTTGGAGTTGGATGAATGAGTGAAATATGCAGAAAGTACGAAAACGCAAAACCAGCAAGAAGCTGCTAGTTTTATGAAGAGCTGATTAATTTGTTATTTTCCGATGCAATGTTCTTAGAAAACTAGTATTTTCCATCTTATTATATATTTAAAAGGTTTATTTTGTCAATTGCAAAGAGTTGCAAGAGAGAGTTGCTTTTAGAGAAAAGCACCACAAACAATTATTTTGTTAATGTGAATTACATTAAGCATCATGCCATCTGCTGTTTTTTTTACTAGAAAATAGTTGCTGGTAAAAATTTGTCCAGTAAAAATCCAGTAAAACTTGCAAGTTTAGTTGTCATTTTTGCTTTCTCAATTTCCCCTCTTTTGCTAGTTTCCTGCAAGTTTTTGCGTACGAAAACGACATCCAGTAAAAAACCATTAAAATTAGTACTGGATTTACTGGATAGTGCGTACGCGAACAGGGCTAATATTGGCTTACTCTCCGAAATTTGGTTACTGGCAAGTTACTGGATATTTTTTTGCTGGAGAATACGAAAACACAACTAGTCTCGTAGTGATGTCGCAATCCTAATCTCGTTGGATTTCGTTCGGATACAACCTGAATTTTGGTAGTATAATGAAAATGACTTTGAGCTAGAAGAAGTAATAGAGAGTGGGCTATCTCTAAGCCTGCTATGTCTTTCTCCCCTTCTTTTTGAAAAAACTGGAATGGTCGAACATTGATATTTGTTGTCTATAACTTTGCGTTCAACACATCATTATAAAAACAAGGAGAGACGCCAAGTTTGAAGTTTATGCTTCTTATACTAGGTTCACATATAAGTAGATTATCCTCATTTTCGAGCTTAACACCCTAATCTGTAATTATAACAAGAGATTAGCCATATAAAATTCGTCCCTTGTTAATCTGTAATTATAAAATAATCTCAGATTTAACCGATAACTTTTCGGTGTCCATCCTAGTTTTATCGATTGTTTTGCGAAAGAGAGGAGAAATGCCAAATGTAAAAGTAAACAAAAATGTACGCTAGCAAGTAAAAGAGGTTTGTAAAGGTATTTCTAATAAAATGTTAAGTTAAAATATATTTATATTGCTTATTATAGCAGAAAAACGTGATCACGGTGGCACAGAGAAGAAACATAACTTTTCCTTGAGATGTGAGAATAACAAGCACAACAAATTTGACTGCTAATAATCTGAGATTTGCCTGTGTAAACGGGGCGATTAAAAAACGAGCTTTGATTGAGATAATATTGATATGTGAACATAGTTTTAATTCATTTATATTTGCATCTTTCTTCACTAGCGTAAAGCACGACAAGTGAGTTCTACTGCTTCCAGTGTGCTTTGTAACGTAAGAGATAATATCATCTTCTTTAACGGTGTTTTAAAACGAAGAGAGGTGGATCCATCTTTTCTTGGCGACTACGTCGACCTCAGAGTTATCATTCTTACCAACACAAACGGTAGCGCGTGTTATTTTCACTTTCCCGTTTTGTGTATTTCTCCCCTCATTGGATGCAGCATCGAAGGTGTTTGCCGGTGAGAGTGCGTTCGCATTAACATTGGCATTAGTTGCGATCCTCTGACTATTGAGAGGACAAAAAAGAGAGTAAATACGGTTCTCTCTCTGTTAGAAGTTACCAGTTTTAGTCCGAGAATTTTTTGCTGGTAAATTCTGGTAAATGTGTCAAACGATCAGCTGTAGTGTGTTTGGCAACCAAATTGTAAACAAAAGAAAAGTGCACTCTGCTAATTCATGTTGAAAAGTATTTAATTACTTGTTCTAATGAATTTGAAAGTATTTTTCGTTATTTACATGTGTGAGCTGAGTGTGTTTACATACAAAATAAGCAAAAATTTACAACCAAAATTTGGAGGTTATGTTGAAGTTGACAGAAGTTACCATTTTTACTAGAAAGCGAACCCGTACTTTTCAATGTTACTCTCTCGCTCTGAGCAATAGGAACTATTGTACCAGGCGTAGCTGGAGGTTTGTTAACAGCGCGAGAGGCAGCAGCAGCGTAGGTACTAGCCGACATGAGGACGTTGGTATTTCCAGAAATAGCAGCAGTGGACATGATAGTGTTGGTGTTTGCACAACTAACATTGGCAGTAACAGTAGGAGAAGCATTGGTCGTAGTAGTAGAAGTGTTAGTATAAATAACAGAAGCAGCATTAGAATCAGTTTTGGTACGCAATGCATTAGTGACAGGTTTGTTTACACCACTATCTAGAGGTCGGAAACTATCGATAGTGAGCACCATCGATAGTGACCGATAGTTTTTGTCATACTATCGATAAACTATCGATAGTTTTCGATAGTGGAAAGAAATAAAAACAGAAATATATAACTTGAAATTATGCAAGTAACCAATCATTTTTATTTAAAAATATTATCATATCCACATGCTTTGGCTTTAGTATAGATCTACGATCTGTTATTATTAGGCCAGCTTTGCTAAATATTCTTTCTGAGTCTACTGACGTTGCTGGGGTGCAAAAATATTTTGGTAGGACGTTCTTCACTGGATTTAGGACATCAGTTGAAACCTGTGAAAAAAAAAACTAGTACAAAATGCGAAATTGAATTGCTGCATGAGATATGCTTACCTTCCAAGCAAGAAGTGGATCAGTATCCTTTGATACATTTCGTTGTTCAAAATATTGTCGTAGTGTAATAATTGCATCTGCCCGACTCGATACTCTTTTTCCTTCCAGTCTCTTCTCCACAAAATCAAAAAACGAAGATTCGTCCTGCCGGTTTTTTTGTAATTCAGTAAAATTTTCGTTTCTCTGATCCGTTGCAATTAACGCTGCAATTTCTTTCTCAAGATTTTTGCTAGCTTCATTGGCATTTGTGGTTGACTGGAAACCCTCTTTCTTGAAACGAGGGTCTAATATCGTTCCCATTCTTGTTAATGTTCGCAACTCATAAGGCGCTAAACGTTTGCGAACGGAGGCTAGCAAAATCGAGCAAAGTGCGCTAGCCTCTGATGTTGTTAAACTCCCTTGCATTGTATTAAGTTTTTCGAATATTCCAAAGGACATTAGGATTATTAGAGATATAGTAACGTAATTAACTCCGGAAATCTGTAAAAATTACAAGACGTGGTTTAACAATACCCAACATGAATTTCTGTGGCTTTAAAAAAAACTTGCATTAAATTAGTTTTTATAAGTATTTAATAAGTATAATATCAAACTTATTTTAACTTTTCCACAAAAAAGTAAACATTTTACAAGTATTGCCAGCGCATATTTAAAATTATTCTTACAGTGTGATGCAAATGTTTGCGAAAACACTTATAATTAGGGGTATGAATATATATTGCAACTAATTAAAAATAAGCGCTCATTTATAAATAAACACACCGGTTCAGTTGCGTCTTGAAAAAGTTTTAGCAAATCGACCACCTCACGTAAAACATTGATTTCATAGGCGGACAGTGGTACTGGAGCCTTCACTGTTGACAATAGAACTTGCGATATTGCATCATTTGTTTCTATGATTCTCTTAAACATAAAGTCGGTGCTATTCCATCTAGTTGGAACTTCTTGCAATAAGCTATAAGGGCAATTTATTTTCTGCTCGATTTTAAATTTTTCATATGCTATCGTACTGAACTTGAAAAAGGATACAATGTGTCTGCACTTTTTTCGTAAGTCGGATAGTTCATTGCTTTGTGACAAACCGTCTTGCACTACTAAATTTAATGTATGTGCATAGCAACCAAGATGTGTTTTTTTTTAGTAGAGCACACGCATTGATCATCGAATTGGCATTGTCTGTAACAATGCAACGAACTTTTTGAAAAATCTCCCAATCATCCAATACGCTTTGTATGGAATTCGCTATATTTGTGGCTTTATGATTGGTGGAATCATCGAGTTTTTTGGTTGACAACACGGATGACTTGATCTCAAAATCCACAAGAAAGTGGCATGTAAGGGTTAGATAACACTCATTCGCTACAGATGTCCAAGCGTCGCAAGTGATGCTGACATGTTCAATATCAGCCAAGGTAACTTTCAATTTTTCCTTAGAAAGGTCGTACTGTTTTTTTAATAATATATCACGCAATGTTTTCGAGCTTGGCAACACATAGCGTGGATCTGAAACCCGAACGAAGCTTCTGAAGTCTTCGTCATGCACAATGTTATTAATCTGGTCAATGCGTAGTCGATATCCTTTTTTCTTTTTGAATCATTTTCATATTCAATAGCTCGACTAAAATAAGACGCAACTGCTCTTATGCTGGACTGGCGACTGCTTGAACTGGTATAGAAGTTAACATCTGAATTCTCTTCGTTTTCCTCGCAGTTAGGATGAAACCTAGTTAAGTGGTCACGCAGGTTGCTTGTGTTCCCACTGGTTTTATACACCTTTCCACATTTAACGCATTTCGCTAATTTTTTATCCTGCGATCTAACAAAGTATTTCCATACCTGAAAGCATAATAAATAATAAGGAAATAGTTATTACATTAAGTAATATATAATGTTTATACTTTAGAAAAGCCTTTTTTGCGTTTAGTGCCGCCGTTGCTAGAGTGTGTGACTGCAACGCATTCATCGGAATCGGTTGCACTATTTTCAACAGAAACTTGGACTTCTGCCTCTGAAAAATGATAAAACAAATTTGAGTGGATTGTAATTAACATTTCTAGTTTATAATCATAATTACCATTTCTTCCCTTTTCAATCAGATATTTGTTCATATTTACTCTTTTTTTTGCAGCAAACACAAATGGCGCAGTCAATTTCATAGCGTCTATTGAATTTGACATATATAAAAGTGCAGACAATCAGTAGCGAATTAGAGCATGAAAGCGAATAGACAAAGTATGATAGTGAAGAAAACAAATTTAAAACTATCGATAGTAAGGAAAACTATCGATGGCATCCCGATAGTCGAAAACCATCGATAGTATCGATAGTGCCATCGATAGTTTCAGACCTCTACCACTAGCGTTGATTATGTTGAGCTTAGTATACATAACTGTTGACAGCGCTGCAAAGATTTTTAATTTCGGCATTCAGTTGTACAATTAGTCTGTTCCTTTGAACTTCGGACTAAAACCTGTGGAACTGTCAAACTACAATTTTACGCTCTCAAATGAGAGTAAAAGGAGAACAGATGCAGAAGTGCATAGGAACGCAAAAAGCACTATTTCCTGTAAAAACGTCAGACGGTTTGTTTACATGTCATTGGTACTACACTGATTTGGCTGAAATATCACTAAATAATTATTAAAATCTATACATATTCAAATATTTCGTTGTTTACTTCCATTTTTTATCAAATATAAGGTTCTTTGCTTTCACCGCTTTCTGTTTTTGATTGCACATGTAAATCAGCTGATCGTTTGACACTTTTCATGAACTTACAGGAAAAAAACCTCCGGACTAAATCCTGTAACTTCTGACTAGGAACAGTTGCTCAGTTACTCTCTCAAATGTGTTCCCACTTACAGGTTTTATGTCAATAGGAACGACTTCCTGTAAGTTCTGACTAAATCCTGTAAACCGGACTGCTATTGGAACAGACTAAAAATTAAAAACTGTTTCACTTACGGTAGACTGCATTGAACGTACTTCGGCATGTAGTTCCTCAATTTTTTTGATTTGTTGTGCCTTATCTTCGTGCAAGGCATTAACAAGATAATTCACTCGCGCATTCTCAGCTCTAAGAGCACACATTTCGCTAAACAACGATTGTAGTGTTAATTGTTGCTTATATGCATTTTCAGCTTGAGTCGTAGATGTTTGGCTTTTCTGAGAGTTAGGCTGCGGTTGCGGAACTGCAGGATTAAATAGCATTCGAAGCAGATATGGCAATAATATTCTCATCCAAAGCAGTGGAAGCGGGAGGCGAGCGTATAGAAGCACCACGCTTTTCGATGCAGACTTTGCAAAAAAAGGTTTATCAGTCGAGAGCAAAAAATCGAGGGCAGTCGGATTAATACCAACACAACTGATATGGAAAATTTCTTTGCATTTATCACACTGCACTTTCGGTTTTTGTCCGCATAGACAAGGCATGATTAAAACGATATTTTAATATTTTTTAATGCCTTACTTTTTGACTCCTGCAAATTCCTGCTGGTAAAATTTTTATTTGCAAGAATTTGCAGCTCTCTCGAGTTGTTACGCTCTCGAATTCGCACTCTCTTGCAAATATTTTGGGTTATTGAATGTATTTCCAGTAAAAACTTGCAAGCACTAGTAACAATTCGTAACAATTTTTTGATATTGATTGGACCTAGTAAAACTCGAAAGTTTGCGGAGCGATAAAAAACACCTCGGAATTCAATGACACTCTCTAGACTGTGTGTATTTTAGAGATTTTTTGCATCACGTGCCGAAATTGTGAAATTTTTTTCTTATTTTAATCGTAAGTATGTACACAGTATGCAACTATACCCGCCTTTAACCTAACTGGGAAGACGCATACATTCTTACCTATATTTGTACATACATATGCATGAATGCGTTTAGTTCACTTCATGTGCCGCTAGTAATTATAGGGGTATTCACGATCTGGTGCATACTGTCTAGCATGGTGCATAGATAGCATAAATAGCATGATTGTTGTTGTTTCATGTGTTCAAACAACAACAAAATTAGCTATCTATGCACCATGCTAGACAGTATGCACCGGATCGTGAATACTCCTTATGTATAAATTGCCACTAAGCAAAAATGCATGAAGCGAAACCAACCGCAAATCGCCGAAAACGAAACCAACGGGACAAATTTTTTTACTCAGGTTTCGCAGATTTGGGATTATATCTGGGTCATACATACTCTAAGGTATCGGACAACAACAATATTAACACGAATCTCCTTCTCTCAAACATGAAAATTCACTTAATCTTGAGACACCTTTAAATAGACGAAAATTAAAAAAGCACAACATGAAACTAAATGGTAGTTTATATTTAAGGTCCACCACTTTTTTGCATTATACTTGCCTCTCTTCGCCTGCCTTGTATTATTTTGAAGTCAATAAAAAAAGTATTCGACAAAAAAATCTGCGATTAGCTTTCTATAAATCAAGTCGGTAGTATTTTTTAATGTAATGTAACAGTCCAAAATATTAAAAGGTTTTTTTGCCGCGGAATCCACCAAACTAAAAAAAGGGAAAATATAGTTTTCTTCCAGCATTTTCGGCCTTATTTCACAGTAAAATAAAATAGTTCCATATACTCTTCATAACCAATATGTTTTCGGTGGAAAGCTATTTGTAACGTAACAGTCTTTTGAACTAATCTAATTTTTAGATGACCTTGTTTTCCTATTTAGTTAAAGATTTTACAAGCAACATTGGAAGCGGTATCAATGTGAGCTAAAATGTAATGTAACAGTCTGCGTTTTGGGTCATGAGGAAAAAAGGCGAGTGCAGCACCGTACTAGTGATAGAAGGGAAACTTCTTGAAAAAACACATGTGTGCAGCGCACAGAATGAGACGAATACAGTTGCTTATCTATCTATCTATTATATATAATACGCGAAGGCATTTTTTGTGCAGCCTAAAACATCTGCACCGTTCGATCGATTTTCAAAATTGGGGTGTCAAATTAAAGCGCTTGGCCTGTAGATGTGCAATAAGGTTTTATTTTTTCGAAAAGAGTTGCCACCTGCTAAATAATTAAACTCAAGTTATTTACTAATCAATGCCCTCAGCTCAAAAAGATTTTACTTTTTCGAAAAAAGTTGCCACCTGTTAAGAAATTAAGTTCAAAATTATACGCGAAGGCATGTTTTGTTCCGCATAAAAGATCTGCACCGTTCGTTCGATTTTCAAAAATGGGGTGCAAAATGAAAGCGCTTGGCCTGTAGATGTGTAAACTGGTTTTATTTTTTCGAAAGGAGTTGCCACCTGATAAAAAATTGCATTCAAATAATTTAATAATCAATGTCATCAGATCCACACCGTTTGTTCGATTTTCAAAAGTGAGGTGCCAAATCAAATGGCTCTCGCTGTAGGTGTGTAATAAGGTTTAACTTTTTCGAAAAGAGTTGCCACCTTTTAAAAAATTAAGTTCAAGTTATTTTAAAAGNAACGTGTAGAATATTTTTAAAGTGTTTGAAGAGGGCTGCCACCTGTTTAAAAATTAAGTTCAAATTATTTAAATAGTTAAATCAATTTTTACTAATTGGGTACCAATCGCAGTAGTTTTGAAAATACTTTATTTCCTAACTGCGTGTAGGAGGGTTGCCACCTGTTTAAACAATTAAATTCAATTTGAATTAAGGCAATGCGGTAATTAAAACAGGTATAACAATATGGGTGTCAGACGAAAGAGATTTAAGAAGATTTTAGATTGAACATATTTTTAATAGGGTTGCCACCTATTCGTAAAGTCTAATTTAATTAAATTATCGATATAAAACTAAAAAGTGTTACGAAATCTTAGTTTGCACATTGGGAATATATTTTATGCGTTTGAGGAGGGTTGCCACCTGTGTAAAAAGTTATAAAGCAAAAAAGTATTAGCATCTTAGTTTAAACATAAGGAATATTTTTAAAGCATTTGAGGAGGGTTTCCAGCTGTTTAAAAAGTTAAATTCAAATTATCTATATATATAATACGCGAAGGGATTATTTGTGCAGCATAAAAGATCTGTACCATTCGCCCAATTTTCAAGAATGAGATGTCAAATTAAAGCGCTTGGCCTGTAGATGTGCAATAACGTTTTACTTTTTCGAAAAGAGTTGCCACCTGATAAAAAATTGCATTCAAATAATTTAATAATCAATGCCATAAGATTCACACCGTTCGTTCGATTTTCAAACGTGAGGTGTCAAATAAAAGGGCTCTGACTTTAGGTGTGCAATAAGGTTTAACTTTTTCGAAAAGAGTTGCCACCTGATAAAAAATTGCATTCAAATAATTTAATAATCAATGCCATAAGATTCACACCGTTCGTTCGATTTTCAAACGTGAGGTGTCAAATAAAAGGGCTCTGACTTTAGGTGTGCAATAAGGTTTAACTTTTTCGAAAAGAGTTGCCACCTGATAAAAAATTGCATTCAAATAATTTAATAATCAATGCCATAAGATTCACACCGTTCGTTCGATTTTCAAACGTGAGGTGTCAAATAAAAGGGCTCTGACTTTAGGTGTGCAATAAGGTTTAACTTTTTCGAAAAGAGTTGCCACCTGATAAAAAATTGCATTCAAATAATTTAATAATCAATGCCATAAGATTCACACCGTTCGTTCGATTTTCAAACGTGAGGTGTCAAATAAAAGGGCTCTGACTTTAGGTGTGCAATAAGGTTTAACTTTTTCGAAAAGAGTTGCCGCCTTTTAAAAAATTTAGTTCAAATTATTTAAAAAGCTAAACCAGTTATTATAAAAAGGGCATAAATGGAAATAATTTTGAAAATCTTTGTTTCTTAAGTTAACGTTATGAGGGTTGCCACCTGTTAAAAAATCAAATTCAGTTTGAATTAAGGGGATTAGGTAATAGAAATATTTGTGGATGCCACACAATGTAGTTTAAGTACGTAGCAGTTTGTAAACATTTTGAAGAGGGTTGCCACCTGTTCGAAAAGTCTAATTTTTATGAAGTAAAAAACATGGACGTCAAGCAAATGAATCTTAAGAGATCTTTAGTTTGAACGTGTAGAATATTTTTAAAGTGTTTGAAGAGGGCTGCCACCTGTTTAAAAATTAAATTCAAATTATTTAAATAGTTAAACCAATATTTACCATTTGGGTACCAATCACAGTAGTTTTGAAAATACTTTATTTCTTAACTGCGTGTAGGAGGGTTGCCACCTGTTTAAACAATCAAATTCAATTTGAATTAAGGCAATGGGGTAATTAAAATAGGTATCTATGTCTATAATCTATATATATAATACTCGAAGGCATTTTTGTGCAGCATAAAAGATCTGCACCGTTAGCTCGATTTTCAAAAATGGGGTGCCAAATTAAAGCGCTTGGCTAGATGTGCAAACTGGTTTTATTTTTTTGAAAGGAGTTGCTACCTGTTAAAAATTAAACTCAAGTTATTTATTAATCAATGCCCTCAGATCCGCACCGTACGTTCGATTTTCAAAAGTGAGGTACCAAATTAAAGGGCTTAGGGTGTGGATGTTCAAGAAGGCTTTAATTTTTCGAAAAAAGTTGCCACCTGTTAAGAAATTAAGCTCAAATTAATTAAAAAGTTAAATCAATTAATAAATATGGGTATCAATCGAAATGGTTTTGAAAAGGCTTTATAACATAACTACGTATAGGAGGGTTGCCACATGTTAAAAAAAATTTAATTAAATTTTAATTTAATAAATTTGGTAAGTAAATCGCTATATGGGTGTCATACAAAAGGGGTTTAAGAAGGTAGTAGTTTGGAAATATTTTGAATAGGTTTGCCACCTATTTGAGAAGGCTAATTGAACTGAATGAAAGAGCTTCAAGAAATACTTAGTTTTGATAGTTTAGAACGTTTTTGATGTGCTTGAGGGTTGCCCAGCTTAAAGGGTTAAACTAAAATAATTTAATAAGTTAAATGAATTACTAACCGATGGTACTCAACGGAAATGGGTTTAAAATCCTTTATTTAAGAACTTTGTTAAGGATGGTTGCCACGTGTTTAAAAAATGAGTTTCCGCTTAATTCATCAGATACTTGAAATATTTATTACAATGTCAGGCGAAAATTATTTAAGGAAATTTTAGTTCGAAAATAATTTTTAAGAGGGTTGCCGCCTGTTTTGAAAGTGGTACTTTGTTTAATTATACACAAGTTACTTGAAATTTTAAAATATGGTTATGAAAAGAACGAGTGTTAAGAAATCTTTAAATTGACCATTTGTTTTTTTCTGTTGAAAAAATTAAGCTCAAATTATTTAATAAGTTGAATGGATTGTCAAAACATGGGTATCAATCGAAATGTGTTTGAAAATAGTTTATTTCTAAAATGTATTTACGAGAGTTTCCATGTGTTTAAAAAAAACTAAACTCAACTTAATTCATCAGTAAATTGAAATATGTAAACAATGCCAGGCGAAAGATTTTAGTTTCAAAATACCTTTAAAGAGGTTGCCACCTGTTTGAAAATTCAAATTTGTTTTACTTATACGAAAGATACATAAATGAATTATCGAAATATTAGTGTAAAATGAAAGAGTTTTAAGGAAACTATAGGCTGATAATTTTTTAATTAGAATTGCCATCTATTATTATTTTTTTTTGGAGGTCATCACATCTGCAACGTTATTTCGAATTTCCAAAATGAGACGTCAAATTAAAGAACTAGGACTCTACATAGATGTGCACAGGTTTTATTTTTTGAAGTTACATGAAAACCAACACCATGCGAGACCTCTCATCATTCAGAAATGGTTAGATTAATCATTAGGAATATTTTTCGAGGTTTTTGAATAGGTTTCACCTGTTTAAATTTTTTTTTTAAATGTTGGCGCTTTGGCGCCTTGCGGGTTCACTAGTTATATATAATACGCGAAGGGATTTTTTGTGCAGCGTAAAATATCTGTACCGTTCGCCTGATTGTCAAAAATAAGATGTCAAATTAAAGCGCTTGGTCTGGAGATGTGCACTAAGGTTTTATTTTTGTCGATAAGAGCTGCCACCTGATAAAAAATTGCATTCAAATAATTTAATAATCAATGCCATCAGATCCACGCCGTTCGTTCGATTTTCAAAAGAGAGGTGTCAAATCAAAGGGCTCGGGATGTAGGTGTGCAATAAGGTTTAACTTTTTCGAAAAGAGTTGCCACCTTTTAAAAAATTAAGTTCAAAATAATAGCGAAGGCATTTTCAAAGGTGGGGTGTGAAATTAAAGCGCTTGGCCTGTAGATGTGCAAACTGGTTTTATTTTTTCGAAAAGAGTTGCCACCTTTTAAAAAATTAAGTTCAAAATAATAGCGAAGGCATTTTCAAAGGTGGGGTGTGAAATTAAAGCGCTTGGCCTGTAGATGTGCAAACTGGTTTTATTTTTTCGAAAGGAGTTGCCACCTGGTAAAAAATTGCATTCAAATAATTCAATAATCAATGCCATCAGAACGGTGTGGAGTTTGATTTTCAAAAGTGAGGTGCCAAATCAAAGGGCTCCGGATGTATGTGTGCAATAAGGTTTAACTTTTTCGAAAAGAGTTGCCACCTCTTAAAAAATTAAGTTAAAATTATTTAAAAAGCTAAACCAATAAAAAATAGTTTTGAAAATCTTTGCTTCTTAACTTAACTTTATGAGGGTGGCCACCTGTTAAAAAAATCAAAATCAATTTGAATAAAGGGAATTAGGTAATAGAAATATGTATGGGTGCCAGACGATAAAGTTTAAGTACGTAGTAGTTTGTAAACATTTTGAAGAGGGTTGCCACCTGTTTGAAAAGTCTAATTTATATTAAGTATAAAAATATGGACGTCAAGCGAATGAATCTTAAGAGACCTTTAGTTTGAACGTTTAGAATAATATTTTTTTTTAAATTAAATTCAAATTATTTAAATAGTTAAACCAATATTTACCATTTGGGTACCAATCGCAGTAGTTTTGAAAATACTTTATTTCTTAACTGCATGTAGGAGGGTTGCCACCTGTTTAAACAATCAAATTCAATTTGAATTAAGGCAATGTGGTAATTAAAATAGGTATCTGTATATACAATATCTATCTATATAATACGCGAAGGGATTTTTTGTGCAGCATAAAAGATCTGTACCGTTCGGCCGATTTTCAAAAATGAGATGTATAATTAAAGCGCTTGGTCTGTAGATGTGCAGTAAGGTTTTACTTTTTCGAAAAGAGTGGCCACCTGATAAAAAATTGCATTCAAATAATTTAATAATCAATGCCATCAGATCCACACCGTTAGTTCGATTTTCAAAAGTGAGGTGTCAAATCAAAGGGCTCTGACTTTTGGTGTGCAAGAAGGCTGAAATTTTTCGAAAAGAGTTGCCACCTTTTAAAAATTTAAGTTCAAAATAATACGCGAAGGCATTTTTTGTTCCGCATAAAAGATCTGCACCGTTCGTTCGATTTTCAAAAATGGGGTGTCAAATTAAAGCGCTTGGCCTGTAGATGTGCAAACTGATTTTTTTTTTCGAAAGGAGTTGCCACCTGTAGAACATTTGAATATGAACTATATAATAAGCAATGCCGTCATAACAGCACCGTTCGTTTGATTTTCCAACATAAGGTGTTAAATTAAAACTCTTCGACCGCAGATATGCAATAGGGTTTTACTTTTTTGAAAAAAGTTGCCACCTTTTAAAAAATTTCATTCAAATTATCTAAAAATTTAATTTTTACAAAATGGGTACCAGTGGAAAGGGTTTTGAAAATATTTGTTTCTTAACTTAGCTTAACTTTAGGAGGGTTGCCACTGCTGTTTAAAAAATTAAATTCAATTTGAATTAAGAAAATTAATTAGGAGAAATATGTGTCAACATATGGGCGCATAACGAAAAGGGCTTCAGAAGATGGCCGTTTGAAAATATTTTGAAGAGGGTTGCCACCTTCTTAAAATGTCGAATTTAATTAACTTATCCAGAAGTTATATGAAATGTCAAAATAATGATGTGAAACGAAAAAATATTAAGAAGTCTTTAGTTTGAACACACAAAATATGTTTGAGGTGTTGGAAGAGGGTTGCCACCTTCTTAAAATGTCGAATTTAATTAACTTATCCAGAAGTTATATGAAATGTCAAAATAATGATGTGAAACGAAAAAATATTAAGAAGTCTTTAGTTTGAACACACAAAATATGTTTGAGGTGTTGGAAGAGGGTTGCCACCTGTTTAAAAATTAAATTCAAATTATTAAATAAGTTAAATGAATTATTTAAATATGGGTATCTATCGAAGGGGGGTTGAAAATCTTTATTTCTGAGCGCGAAACTACTTTTCAAAAGGGCTGCCACCTGTTTAAAAAGTCGAATTTATATATATCTATATATCGAGCCCTAACCGCCAAAATAACGTAAGCGACATTTTTCAAAATTTTCTTTTTGATGCAGAAATATTCCTAGAGCATCTAGATACATTTCTGCATCAAAAAGAAAATTTTGAAAAAAATGTCGCTTACGTTATTTTGGCGGTTAGGGCTCGATATATAGTACGCGAAAGGACTTCTTCCGCAAAATCTTTCTCTCAAACACTCCAAGGACCGCCTCATCGGATGTTGTAATTGTCCATGCTTCTGCGCGGTTTTCGTACGTCGAGAGTGGACTTTACTCCTGAATTGCCTACTCAGTCCAAAGTAGCACTTGTTGGCAAGAGTGATTCTACGTTGGATTTCAATGCTGACATTATTATCGGTGTTAATGCTGGTTCCCAAGTAAACGAAATTCTCTACTTTCTCGAAATTGTAACTGTCAACAGTGAC
>NW_016165728.1:0-2774 GCF_001687245.7 Rhagoletis zephyria | reverse complement strand
AAAAAGAAGTCTGATGAGGAGATGTGGTGATCTCCGAAATAGTGCTATAACTTCTACCGCTTAGACTTTGTTGCTTTTTCAATTTTTCCTAATAAACAATCGTGGTACAAAGCTCAATAAAAATATTAAAAAAATATATATTGAATTTAATTTTTTTATCACCTGGAAACTCTCCTAAACAGTTTAGATATAAATCCTTCTCAAACCCATGAACGATTAAATCACCTCTTTTAGTAATTTATTTAACTTAACTTATTTATTAACTTAATTCCTTAAACTTAATACTTCATTTAAATTTAAAATTTTCAACAGATTGCAACCCTCTTCAAACTATCAAACGAAATTTTGATGGTTAAACTGAAGATTTCTTAGCACTCTTTCGTTTAACACCCATATTTTAATACTGCATATAGCTAAATTCGGCTTTTAAAGCAGGTAGCAACCCTTTTCAAAACATTTTAAAATTACTATCTTTTTAAACTCCTTTAGTCTGGACCCCTGTGGGGGAACATTTTGTAATTTACCTGTTTAAAATTTAATTCGATTTTTTAAACAGGGGCAACACTCTCACAGTTAAGAAGCAAAGCTTTTAATAACAATTTCGACTGATACCTATGGCAACTCTTATCAAAAAGTAAAACCTCATTGCACATCTGTAACCAAGCATTTTAATTTGACACCTCATTTTTGAAAATCGAGCGAAGGATGGGGATATGATGATATTGTTTTATAAATAATCTCAACTTGATTTTTTTAAAGGTGGTCATTCTTTCCGGAAAAGTAAAAGCCTACTGCACATCTACATATCAAGCCCTTTAATTTAATACCTCATTTTTTTTAAATTAAACGAATGGTTCAGATCTGATGACCTGGACAAAAAGTCCTTTCGCGTACTATATATCGAGCCCTAACCGCCAAAATAACGTAAGCGACATTTTTCAAAATTTTCTTTTTGATGCAGAAATATTCCTAGAGCATCTAGATACATTTCTGCATCAAAAAGAAAATTTTGAAAAAAATGTCGCTTACGTTATTTTGGCGGTTAGGGCTCGATATATAGTACGCGAAAGGACTTTTTGTCCAGGTTATCAGATCTGAACCATTCGTTTAATTTAAAAAAAATGAGGTATTAAATTAAAGGGCTTGATATGTAGATGTGCAGTAGGCTTTTACTTTTCCGGAAAGAATGACCACCTTTAAAAAAATCAAGTTGAGATTATTTATAAAACAATATNTTCGCTCGATTTTTAAAAATGAGGTGTCAAATTAAACGGCTTGGTTGCAGATGTGCAATGAGGTTTTACTTTTTGAAAAGAGTTGCCATAGGTATCAGTCGAAATGATTATTAAAAGCTTTGCTCCTTAACTGTTAATTTAAATGTTCCCCCACAGGGGTCCAGACTAAAGGAGTTTAAAAAGGTAGTAATTCGAAAATGTTTTGAAAAGGGTTGCTACCTGCTTTAAAAGCCGAATTTAGCTATATGCAGTATTAAAATATGGGTGTTAAACGAAAGAGTGCTAAGAAATCTTCAGTTTAACCATCAAAATTTCGTTTGATAGTTTGAAGAGGGTTGCAATCTGTTGAAAATTTTAAATTTAAATGAAGTATTAAGTTTAAGGAATTAAGTTAATAAATAAGTTAAGTTAAATAAATTACTAAAAGAGGTGATTTAATCGTTCATGGGTTTGAGAAGGATTTATATCTAAACTGTTTAGGAGAGTTTCCAGGTGATAAAAAAATTAAATTCAATATATTTTTTTTTAATATTTTTATTGAGCTTTGTACCACGATTGTTTATTAGGAAAAATTGAAAAAGCAACAAAGTCTAAGCGGTAGTCTAGCGGATGTCTAGAAAAAAGAAGTCTGATGAGGAGATGTGGTGATATCCGAAATAGCTGCTATAACTTCTACCGCTTAGACTTTGTTGCTTTTTCAATTTTTCCTAATAAACAATCGTGGTACAAAGCTCAATAAAAATATAAAAAAAAATAAAATATTAATATATCACTATAACATTGACAAATTGATAAATTCAATTTAATTCTTCAGGTAATTGAATTATGTATCAAAGTATCAGACGAAAGAGCTTTAAAAGATATCAGTCTGAAAATGCTTCGCAGAAGGTTGCCACCTGTTTGAAAAGCCTAATTTATTTAGCTTTTACACAATTTTAATGAAATATTAAAATATGAGTAATAAAAGAAAGAGTTTTAATAAAACTTTAGTTTGAAAATATTTTTTGTTAGGGTTGGCATCTATTCGCTTTTTATTTTGAGCGATAAGGTTCGGTTATTGTGTTATCAGCTGTCTCGATGAAGTCCATTGGCCCCCTCGGAGCCGCGATTTCAAGCCCTTAGACTTTTTTGTGCCATGCCGTGAAGGACCGATATAATGCGAACAATCTATTAACAATTCAGGCCTTTAAGGCGTATGTCGGGCATTTCTTGCGAAAGAGCCAGAAACCATCAACAAGGTCTTGGAGAAATCGGTTAACAGGATGCGCTACTGCGAAGACAGTCAAAATCGGGTTCCATAACTAATGGGAATATATGTTCTTTCGAAAAAACCCATAATATACCGAAAAAATTAGTTTGAGCTAATTTTTATAAATAAATAATTTTTTTGTTATGGTCATCAGATTTTTAATGTGAAGGTCATCAGATGAGCACCGTCATTCTAAAAGTGCATTAAGGTTTTATTTTTTGAAGTTACGACCTTTTTTAGAGGTGCACGGTGGTTTGAATTTTGAGGAAATAAAAAACTGACGCCATTTG
>NW_016165727.1:25635-26578 GCF_001687245.7 Rhagoletis zephyria | reverse complement strand
AAAAAATTGCTTTCAAGACTTGACGTGTCTGAAAGGGGACTTAACGGGCGGTATTCTGCAATTGTTCCTTTTAAAATTAAATTAAATTAAAAGTAAATTAGTGCATAACAATTAGATATGTGTTTGTATGTTTCACAGCATGCTTTCGATAAACATCGACTTCACATCACTGCGGTTGTTCTGGCTATTTCACACAATTAACAAGAAAATTATACCTTATTCCACTTAAACGGAAGATCAAACTTGACATTATTTAATAAACATGTAATTTTTCCAAAATATCGTAAAGAAAAATCGATACATTTTCAAACTCGTTTTGCTATATCGTTTTGCTTGATTTTAGGATTGAGAAAACGACGAACTAATGACGAACAAACGATGTATCACAGTTAACAAATGAAAATAATGAAATTCTTACATTTGGGGTGCTAAAGGCAGGAACCGTAAAATGTAAAAAATTAATTATAAATGTTTGACTTAGTAACAAACCTTAAAAATGGACGAACAATGAAGAACAAACGACGAACTATCGATTGCAATAATAATTAACCCAAAATAATCTGTTGCGGGTGCTAACTTCAGGAATTACGTAAAGTGAAAATTGAAAAATTAATTATAAATTGTTGGCTAACGAACAAACGTTAAAAATGGACGAACATTAAAGAACAATCGACGATTTATCGATTGCAATACAAAAATCTTAATATTTTTCACAAATGGGGTGCTAACGTCGGATGGGTGTCAAGCTGAAATTAGTCACAGGCCAACCTAATATTACCGGCGTGAATTTTTCTACGCACGCACGCAAGTTCTTCACATTTGAGTAACCGAAATAAATTTGCGTGCGTGATTTTTCAGAGTTGCATTTCTGTCCAATTTCAGAAGTTGAGCAAAATTTGAGCATAAATGCAGAATAGCTTCGATTCCCAAATTAAAAAAAAAA
>NW_016165727.1:20228-25414 GCF_001687245.7 Rhagoletis zephyria | reverse complement strand
AAGACAGATCGTGTCAGCTGACTCGGGTTTACGTACCGGTAGGTTTACTAATTTCAGCTTCAATGTGCGTACAATTTGTTGATGTAATTTTTGTTTGGTTCTGTTAACACCACCTTGTATAAATTCGCCTTGCGTTGTGCCTAATTTTCCATCACTGCTGCAGAACTTGCTGAAATATTTGTCATCGATAATTTATAAAAACCACAAGAACGATTCCGCAGCTTTCTGCGCCACAAGATAAAATTTATTTCTGTCCAGCTGTCATTTTGGTCGCTAGATATAAGTTATATCAGTGGCAATGTTTGTGTGGGCTTTTTATATCTTGATATAAGCATTTGTAAAATAGCTTTGAAAATGTATTTTTACCGGATTTAATGGCTTAAAAAATTTAGAAAATAGGCTATTTTACATCCAAGTACGTAATTACAAATATTTTAACAGGAAACAGCTCAATTTTTGCTTTTATATTAAAATAATAATGATGTTGCAGCCACGTAGTTTTCGTGCAAATGAAAATGTAGCTGTCAAACTACCAAATTGCCGGCAATAGATGGCAAGATATAAGCTCTGATATATATTGCTCTTGAAGAGCAATGAGCGGTCTCCATTGGCTATTTATATTCTAACATATGTATCAAGATATAAACTTTATCCTGTGGAGACGGAAGACAGATCGTGTCAGCTGACTCGGGTTTACGTACCGGTAGGTTTACAAATTTCAGCTTCAATGTGCGTATAATTTGTTGTTGTAATTCTTGTTTGGTTCTGTCAACACCACCTTGTATAAATTCGCCTTGCGTTGTGCCTAATTTTCCATCACTGCTGCAGAACTTGCTAGAATATTTGTCATCGATAATTTATAAAAACCATTGGAAGCGGCGCGCTGCCACTATTCCTTGAAAAAGTGTGTGTCTGGTCGGACGCGTGGAACACGAGAGAAAAGTTGTTAAAAAGTGAAGTAGCAAACTGCGATTCATTAATTTAAGTGTATTTTAAATAAAATAGTACAATTAAGGTGAGTAATATTTTAATTTAAGAATAGCAAATAAAATTTTACTTTGAAAAATTGGTTGAAGGTGTGGAATTCGCTCTTCATGGAAAAAGTGTGTGCGGAATACACGTGGTTGCTAACTATTTTAGCAAATATGGGCAAGAAAATTTAATCATCAACAATCTATCTACGTAAATTGTAGTGCAGATGTTCTTTGGGAAAAATCTATAAAACGTAGTATGGTTTTCAGTTGGAGTTCATAGTAGAAGCAAACGTGGTTTGCAATGACATTGGGTGTGAACTTTGAATATAAACTTCTAGCGGCAGATGCGTTGTTGGCTCTTATTTGACGTCTTTATTATAAAGGAGTGGACAGTTAGGCGAATATTGATTTTACTACGTGCAAACATTTAAAATTTTGTCGGTGAAAATCACTAACCTTAATCTTCATTCTCATGTGGTTTAGATTAATGTGTAGTGCATACATATGTATATACTTTGTGGTTTGAGTTCCTCCATTTTATTGGGCACTATTTTAGTTTTCGCTTTGCTACTGGAAATTTTGGTCGCGATAAGTATGTAGGGGTAGATATATATGTGTAGCTNAAAAAGTGTGTGCGGAATACACGTGGTTGCTAACTATTTTAGCAAATATGAGCAAGAAAATTTAATCATCAACAATCTATCTACGTAAATTGTAGAGCAGATGTTCTTTGGGAAAAATCTATAAAACGTAGTATGGTTTTCAGTAGGAGTTCATAGTAGAAGCAAACGTGGTTTGCAATGACATTGGGTGTGAACTTTGAATATAAAAATCTAGCAGCAGGTGCGTTGTTGGCGCTTAATTGACGTCTTTATTATAAAGGAGTGGACAGTTAGGCGAATATTGATTTTACTACGTGCAAACATTAAAATTTTGTCGGTGAAAATCACTAGCCTTAATCTTCATTCTCATGTGGTTTAGATTAATATGTATGTGCATACATATGTATATATTTTGTGGTTTGAGTTCCTCCATTTTATTGGGCACTATTTTAGTTTTCGCTTTGCTACTGGAAATTTTGGTCGCGCTAAGTATGTACGGGTAGATATATATGTGTAGCAGAGGGTACCATTTTTTATATACACATACATACCATATGTATATATATACATACTTGCCTTTGTTCAGATTCTTATCCGTCGTTTATTACACCTTGGGCTTGTTTTGTGTGAGTCATCGTTGTACTCTGAGCGTAAAGCAGCTGGCTTGCGCAAAACTATTGTTTCCGATCATCTTTTGTTTGGAGCATTGTACTACATATTACACGATGACAGTTATAACGTTTATTATAGTAACCGACTAGCATCTAAAGCAGCTGTTCCCCATGGCTGTCTATGAGTGAATTACCTACGTGCTATTGAAATTCAAAATAATCCAAGATAATATTTACAATCTTAGCTTAAGCTCGACTAAATTTTGGGAAAATTTCGATATAGTGCATTCTTGATCAGAAAAATCAAGGTTAGGGGTGCTAAAGGGCTGCACTCACATTCTGAAAGTGTGGACCCCAGGGTGAGGAAAATCGGATATGTAGTGTTATAAAGCGAAGTCAATCCTGAGTTTTTGTATTCTGGAGTTGAGTTTAAGATCAACCCTTTTCTGAGAAATATAAGTCTCAGCTTCAGCTCTTTTTTCTATGTACGTATATACATATGTATAACGTGAGAAGTCTTAAATGAACCTCCTCAATCTCAAGTTCATGTAATGCAAAAAAAAAATGCTTATCGCAGACACTGAATGTATTAAATTCAACCGGTTCTAATAAGACGCAATTTATGTTCATACATATATAGTCTGCATCATCGAAGTCGTCAGACGTTTAAAACATGTGATTAGGCATGGAAACTTTCTCGAAGGAAGCACATTTTTTCTGTACATATTTGCAAAAGTTTATTTGTTTTAACATTTTAGCGAAAAGTATATAACACGAAATGAGACGAAAAAGTACAACAAATGTACGATGAACCCACGGTTCTTGAACCGAATCGTTTTCAGTGTTGCCAGAACTTTTTGGGCCGACCGGTAAATTCGGCTGACTTCCAAAACGTTACAATTGGGGTATTCACTACGGTGTCGAATGTGTCGTATTCTTGTATGTCGTAAACTTTAAACGCCTAAAAAATATATTAGGGGATACGAAAAGGACCATCAAAGTCATATTATGCATTCAAGTTCTATAAACATTTATTTAAGCTTTTAAAGTTACGACATCGTTGTGAATCCCTCAAATGTTTGAATACTGTTCTACTGCGGTATTTAAACTGTTGTATATGTAGAGTTGCGAAACATTGCAACCATACGCATTGCATATTTTGGATATTTAGTAAACCAATGATCACCATTTGGAATTCTCCATTTTTAAAATATCAATGGTAAGCAAAAACAAACCAAGCATGAACTTTGTTTCCAATGCGCTGATTACTCTAGCGATGCCTTTCGATAACTTTTCGGATGCGTTTTGGAAAAGTTTACAAACTTTATACGTATGCAATGCAATTAGCATTTTGGAAGTCTGTTTGTATATGTAATAAATATGTATAAAAAAATAGATAAATTACAAACTTAGGGCTTTTCCTTTTTTATTGAAAAAATTTGCCTTAAGCAGTGTTTGCATTATTCAACTTTGCGTTCAACAATTGCGTTCAACTCAACGCAGGGTTGCACGAAAAAAAAGTTGAATGGCTAAATGTTGGCTGGCGACCAACTTTGTTGAAAGCGATTAGTTGAAAGGCCATTCAACCAAAAGTTGAATGCAAAGTTGAACAATGCAAACACCTTTTTATGGCGAATATTTTGATATTTTTTCATATTTTGATATTTTTAGCCATTCAACTTTTTTTTTCGTGCAACCCTGCGCTGAGTTGAACGCAAATGTTGAACGCAAAGTTGAGCAATGCAAACGCACTTACATTGTAACATTTGCACTAGCGTTACTCTTCGTCCTGAAAAATGGCTATATCAGTATGTGTAAAGTGTTTTGCTTAGTCGGGGGTAAGGAATCTAGTACCGGGATTCGAGATCCCGAATCCCGGCAGTCCCGAGCACTTCTTGAGTCCCGAAATTCCAGGATTAAGCCCTCGGGTTCACGGGACGCCGGGATATAATTTAATTTACGACCAAATTTAAATAAAACAAAATTCAGANCACTTCTTGAGTCCCGAAATTCCAGGATTAAGCCCTCGGGTTCACGGGACCCCGGGATATAATTTAATTTACGACCAAATTTAAATAAAACAAAATTCAGATTTCACTAATGGCATAAAAGAATTTTAAAATTGCAACCCTACAAATACTCAAATAATATATTACAATTCTAACACTCCTATTATTCTCTATTAAAGTACATATATTTAATATATAGATGAGGCATTCTTTTTCTTATCGGACACCAAATTTGGTGTCACAATTTCGATAACCACATTTTTAGCTGCATTTTAACATGTCACGAAAATAAAAAGGTTGAGAACATCAGCGTTTTTATAAATAACCCACCAGCGCAACCTCTAAATTTTTTTTTTTTCAAGACAAAAAAAATACGTGTCTCTTTTATCACAAATAACAATATTTTGATGTAGCGTTTATGAATTTCCAAAAAGAGTGTTTTTTTGCACCACTCTAATGTACATGCAGTCATGTGAAAAATAACACAAGGCAACAAAAATTGATAAAAAAATCGCGTTACTCTTCGTCCTGAAAAATGGCTATATCAGTATGTGTAAAGTGTTTTGCTTAGTCGGGGGTAAGGAATCTAGTACCGGGATTCGAGATCCCGAATCCCGGCAGTCCCGAGCACTTCTTGAGTCCCGAAATTCCAGGATTAAGCCCTCGGGTTCACGGGACGCCGGGATATAATTTAATTTACGACCAAATTTAAATAAAACAAAATTCAGACACTAATGGCATAAAAGAATTTTAAAATTGCAACCCTACAAATACTCAAATAATATATTACAATTCTAACACTCCTATTATTCTCTATTAAAGTACATATATTTAATATATAGATGAGGCATTCTTTTTCTTATCGGACACCAAATTTGGTGTCACAATTTCGATAACCACATTTTTAGCTGCATTTTAACATGTCACGAAAATAAAAAGGTTGAGAACATCAGCGTTTTTATAAATAACCCACCAGCGCAACCTCTAAAT
>NW_016165727.1:18529-20203 GCF_001687245.7 Rhagoletis zephyria | reverse complement strand
TTTTTTTTTTTCAAGACAAAAAAAATACGTGTCTCTTTTATCACAAATAACAATATTTTGATGTAGCGTTTATGAATTTCCAAAAAGAGTGTTTTTTTGCACCACTCTAATGTACATGCAGTCATGTGAAAAATAACACAAGGCAACAAAAATGGATAAAAAAATCTTGAAAAAATCGTTGCGGCAAATGTTGAAGCTGTTTCTGATTGAATATTTTGTGCTGATTACGAATGCGTAAATATAGAGTTTCCATCAGCTCCAGATTTTGAGAAAAACCGAGGTCAGAATGTTAAAAAATCGATTTTTTTGCAATATTTTAGAAGCTCTAGCAGAGAAATAAAAGGCGACATTAGCTTAAATTAAAGCTACAAGTCTCGACTACTATCACTGAAAATACCATCCCTGCATCTTGACTTGATGTCACTTATTATCATTTATTGAACAGCAAAACTTGATTTTGGCGAAGTTTGAGTTAGAGTCCGACCGATTCCAATTTTTTTCCAGGTACCGATGCCGATTAATCGGCTTATGGGGAAAGAATCGGCCGATGCCGATGCCGATTCCATAAAAAATTACAAATGAATGCATTAATTCATAAAATCAGTTCATTTCACGGAGTTAAAAAAAAAAAACAAAAGAAAAGAAATAATTGAATTAATTGGCTTGTTATGCAACATTAAAACACATATGTATGTACATACATACATAGGCAGTGTTCTGTGCATATAAAAGAAAATTGTCGCACATACTTTTGTATGTTGGCTGTCGCTTCACCTGAACATTTGAAAAGAGATTCCAAAGAATCGGCAAAGAATCGGCGAAAAAACGCCGATGCCGATGCTCAATTTCGTGCCGATACTAGCCGATGCCGATGCAGATGCCGATTAATCGGTCGGACTCTAGTTTGAGTATCCACCGCAATTAAACACTAAGGTTTCACCACGCGATTTTTTGACACTTTGACCTCGTTTTTCTCAAAACCTGGTGCTGATTCGTAGGGATTCGTAATCAGCATAAACAAGTCTATCAAAAACAGCTTTAACATTTGCCGCAACAAAGTCAGTGTTGCCCTGTGTAATAGGGACGCGACATTTTGACCAGTTTTGGCTATTTTTACCTCCCTTTTATTAGCTCGGGATGTAACTATGATCCAATTTACATAATCAGCCTCATTGCGTAAGTCGTAAATTAGGCTGAATTGTACGACTCGACAACATTAGCATTGTCTACTGTCGTGCTGAAATAAGTAAACGACGAAAATTGTCGAAAACTATGCAGTGCTGCCAAGTTCTTCCGTTTTAATACACTAGTCGAGTAGAAATTTTAGGCAATGCCGCTAAATTTTCGATACGATTCGACTCTCGAAAAACGACTTGCATTCGGCACGACTCTCGCAATGAGGCTGAATTTTACGACGACTTTTCACCCTGCGTTTTTGGCACGTTCCCTTTTAAAAAGGTCTTCGAAAATCCTCGTGCATTTACACGATGACTTTTTCTTTGCGGCGTTTCTTGCGTATTTTTGACATTTAAGCGTAAACTTTTCTTTGGTCAACTCTTTCGTCCTCATTTTTAAAGCGGAGCGAATCGCGAACTCTAGAGCAAAAATACGAAAAAGTGAACTCGATAAAAGCGACACGTCAAATAAACCCCTCGATTTCGCTCACCGTGCGTG
>NW_016165727.1:0-18517 GCF_001687245.7 Rhagoletis zephyria | reverse complement strand
TCAGCCTCATTGCGTAAGTCGTAAATTAGGCTGAATTGTACGACTCGACAACATTAGCATTGTCTACTGTCGTGCTGAAATAAGTAAACGACGAAAATTGTCGAAAACTATGCAGTGCTGCCAAGTTCTTCCGTTTTAATACACTAGTCGAGTAGAAATTTTAGGCAATGACGCTAAATTTTCGATACGATTCGACTCTCGAAAAACGACTTGCATTCGGCACGACTCTCGCAATGAGGCTGAATTTTACGACGACTTTTCACCCTGCGTTTTTGGCACGTTCCCTTTTAAAAAGGTCTTCGAAAATCCTCGTGCATTTACACGATGACTTTTTCTTTGCGGCGTTTCTTGCGTATTTTTGACATTTAAGCGTAAACTTTTCTTTGGTCAACTCTTTCGTCCTCATTTTTAAAGCGGAGCGAATCGCGAACTCTAGAGCAAAAATACGAAAAAGTGAACTCGATAAAAGCGACACGTTAAATAAACCCCTCGATTTCGCTCACCGTGCGTGTCTGCCTACCCCGCTGACTTCGCTACACTTCTTGCCGACAAGCTCTACACGCATGACCTTCCACCCAGGGTGAAAAGTCATGGTGTAAATTGGCTCTATGTAATATTGATGCGCCTAAAAGATGCAGCGATTTCTATTCTCAAGTTACATACCTGATGACAGTACGAATGGAAATTATAATAGCGAGCTTTTAGTTTTTTAAATTAAAATTTTATTTTGTTTGTTTAATGTTTATTTTTTTTATAAAAACAGCCAAAGTAACTCCGAATTTCAAACTTTGCCCAAAAATTAGAATAATTCAACAAAAGTTTACAAGAGCAACAAACTTTTTATTAAGAATTTTTAGAAAAAATCGAAATTCCGCAATTTTATAGCCCATTAAATTCTAGCTGTAGAAAGTGCAGGTTTCAAGTGGCTAGAAATTCGCGTTTAATTTGGATAATTTGATGCTGACAGTGTCACCCATTATCTGCCATACAAAGTATTTTCGATTTTTTTTTATGGAAGAAAATAATGAAATTTGGACTTATATGGTTTTTCATAGATAATGAGCTGTATTTTCATAAAAAATAAGCATTAAGCAAGCAAAAGAAAACAAAGTCAAAACTGGAAAAATGTCGTGTCCCTATTATTTTTCCCATGTCTATGTACTGGCATCATCACCTTCTTTGCATGCCTTTAATATATGAAAATGTGCGCTGTTGGTTCTTAATTGTTACAATCTTAGTCTTAAATGTTTAAACGTACCACGTTCTCACCACTTCTTGCAGTCACAATAGGATTTGGGTATTTTCGGCATTATTCCAAAGGATGGAATGCCAATTAATAATTCCCTTTGTGTATTTTTATACATAAAAACTTTAGAAAATTCATAGCGAGGTCACAGGGTACATATGTAGGTACAGCTGCGATCAAGGAAATAGTAGCAAAATTCAAAATGATGTCGTTTGTAACTTATGTTAATTATTTATTTTTGTATAATTTTCACTTTCAAGGTTTGCACAAAGTTAACAAAAATTAATCAAACTTCAAACAATTTTAATCAAAATTTCAAACTTTTATTCAGAATTTCTAGAACATTTTTGAGTATGCAGTTTTGTAGCCCATTCAATTTTAGTACAATAAAGTGCGAGTTTTAAGTTACTAAAAATTACGTTGATTTTTTAGATTTTTTTTTTTGTCGAGGGTGTTCAGCATTTTCTTCCGTATAACGTATAAACATAATCTATTTTTATATGGAAGAAAAAGTCATAAGTAAATTAACATTCGAAATTTTTAAATAATAATAGAATGTATTATCTATAAATTATTCGTACAAAATAAAAAAAGGCACTCGGCACATTACGCACCTAATCAAAGTTGAGTAATAGTTTCGTCATGCCGAAACGAATGCATGACAACTCGACTTCTGCACACTTGCCTGGCACACACATTACACATTTTCTGGCCGGTCTTTCTCACTAATACACTTCCACAAATATTTCTGCATAAAATATTGCTTAAACGCTTATGGTCTAATACAATTGGGACCAGTTTTAGCACAAAATCATCAATTTTGAATTATTTCCTATTGAAATGAAAAATAATTTTTATTTCCAACACAAAAAAGTAAACAAATGCCGATTTCAAAACGACAAGCGCCTTACAATGTTGGGCGATACGATTCATGAAGCTTTTACGATTAGGCGAAAACATGATTATGAGTCATAATATACAGAGCTTTATTGAAATACATGTGTTCGGCATAAAAGCTTCATTACACTACTATGACTAGGCGCTTATATGCGGAGTGCCTAAGGCACTGGACCTATATAAACTCGATAACATCCTCGAATTTCGTTCTTCTAACTTTGTCAGCTTTGTCCTTGTGAATCCAAACAATTTAAATTTTTTGAATTCCATAGAAATTTCCTATTGCATTTGTTACCCATATTTTTATTCTACATTCCATGAATTTATTTAATAATTTTTGGAATTAATCATATCTTTGAAATTACGAACTCCTTCAAAATAAATCCTGCGGTCAGAGAGAAAAAATAAAACAACTTTAAATAAAAGAGTAGGTTTCAAACCCATTTACTTATTATTTATTTCACGGTAGGAGAGCGTCTCAAACAATATAGAAGAAATTTTTTCGATTAAAGTTGTTGAAAAGTAATGAATATCCAAATCCCGGGAATAATCCCGGGGTCCCGTGATTGTGACAACGCAATCCCGAGATCGGGTAAAGCCGAAAAATTAACATCCCTTGTTCTAGCTTAAAAGATAGGATAGTTTTGAACCCGAGAAAAAAATATATATTTTTTTTTTGTGGGTTTGTATTCTTGGTTCCAACTTAAAACTATCCTATCTCTTTTGAACCCGAGAAAAAAATCATCGAAATTTTGTCTATGCTTCTCGCAACGTTCTTAAAAATCCCGTGTAGCTATGTTCATATGTATGTTTATGTTGGGGAGAAATAGGTAGGATAGCATCAAAATAATGTAGTATGTATTTATTCATATAAACATGCGCACATCAACAGCAACAAAAAATGTAGCGTTTGGATACCATCCAATGTTATCCATGCCCCTGGCTGATGTTTGAACCGTAACCAGGGCTCTTTTTTTTTTGAAACGTAATGAACGATAATAACAATATTTTGTAAATTTCGATATCAAATGAAACGTAAGAAACAATAAGGGTCTTCACACCGAGCTCGGTATTCGATAACTCGGTGTCCGGTAATTTTTTGCCATTACACCGAGTTTCCGAGTACCAAGCCTCGGTGTGACGACCCATAGGATCTACGATGCATGTAACCAGCCTACTATTTTTCCATTGGAATTATAAAATCTATTATATTTTAAGACGTCCACCAAAATATTTCGGAAAAATATTAAGATCTAAGTTAGCTGGACCGATTTGAAAATACCTCCAAAAATGCAGTTTTTTATGAATAAAAATAGTTTATTTATTTTTTTTTTTTCATTTCATTTTTGGAGGTATTTTCAAATCGGTCCAGCTCGCTTAAATCTTAATATTTTTCCGAAATATTTTGGTGGACATCTTAAAATATAATAAATTTTGTAATCCCGGCGGAAAAACCGCAACTTTTTTTGGTGATGCAGTCTAATGTACATATGTACATAAAATGAGGAGTTACATAAAAAATATGTTTTTTATTATTGTAATCGTTTTTACTAGCTTTTTAACAAGATAAAAAAACACTTAGACCCCTTCTCACTCCACATTCGAAGCGCTCCGAAAATACCCATTCAAGGTGTTGCTGTGGGCGTCCTTTTTATCCATATTTAGAGCGCTTCGCAGTTGCTGCCTATAGAAATGAACGTAGCAATGCTTTGTTCAATGTAAAACTCTAAAATTTTTTCCATGCAAATATTTCAAAAGTGGTGTAATGATCTTTAAATCTAGAATTATAAAATTATAGTTTAAAATACTAAAACCTCGCTATTATAATTTCCATTGGTACTGTCTAAAATTTTTTCCATGCAAATATTTCAAAAGTGGTGTAATGATCTTTAAATCTAGAATTATAAAATTATAGTTTAAAATACTAAAACCTCGCTATTATAATTTCCATTGGTACTGTCTAAAATTTTTTCCATGCAAATATTTCAAAAGTGGTGTAATGATCTTTAAATCTAGAATTATAAAATTATAGTTTAAAATACTAAAACCTCGCTATTATAATTTCCATTGGTACTGTCTAAAATTTTTTCCATGCAAATATTTCAAAAGTGGTGTAATGATCTTTAAATCTAGAATTATAAAATTATAGTTTAAAATACTAAAACCTCGCTATTATAATTTCCATTGGTACTGTCTAAAATTTTTTCCATGCAAATATTTCAAAAGTGGTGTAATGATCTTTAAATCTAGAATTATAAAATTATAGTTTAAAATACTAAAACCTCGCTATTATAATTTCCATTGGTACTGTCACCTGTCGGGTTTACCTTACAGTACGAATGGATAGAGTCCGACCGATTAATCGGCATCGGCTAGTATCGGCACAAAATTGAGCATCGGCATCGGCCTTTTTTCGCTGATTCTTTGGAATTTCTTTTCAAATGTTCAGGTGAAGCGACAGCCAACTTTAAAAAACATTTGCAGACAGCTCACAAAAATTATTTTTATGGAGAACACTGCCAGCAAAAAAAATTGCCAAAAATTATCCGGATTTTATAGCAGCTTGAAACTTGCACTTCATTATACTAGAATGAAATGGTCTACAAAACTGCATACCAAAATTCTGATTAAAAAGTTTGAAATTTTGGTGAAAATAAGCAGAATTTTTCTAATTTTTGTACAAAGTTTGAAATCTGAATTTATATGGTGTTTGTTGTTGACTTTTATAAAAAAAAAATAATAAACATTAAATAAAAATGACAAAATCGGTCAAAATATCGCAATTCTTTTATTTTATGGACCACTATATGTATGTACATACGTACCTATGCATTGAGTGCAAAAGAGTGTATTTTAGTACAAAACGAAATGAAATTTTGTTCCTAAATATTTTTTGCTTAGCACCATATAAAAAAGTGTTTATGTAATGTACATAAATGTGATATATGTATGTACATATATTTTTACACATCATATGTATGGATGTACATACATGTGTATGTAATGTTGCATAACAAGCCAATTAAATTAATTATTTCTTTTCTTTTTTTTTAACGCCGTGAAATGTACTGATATCATGAATTAATACATTTTAAAAAAATTGGAATCGGTCGGACTCTGCGAATGGAAATTATAATAGCGAGGTTTTAGTTTTTTAAACTATAATTTTATCAAATTCACTATAAATTATTTTATCAAATTCACTATATAAAATTATAGGGAAATGTCACTGAGGTAAAAAGAGGTGTGTTGTCTCGAATTCGATTTGCTATGGAAGGATAATCTTTGTTCTTCCCCTCCTTCAGACGGCTTTCAAAATCGAATTCATTTGCGGTGAAATCATCCACTCTCTAAATGCAAATGTTGCGGAATGATCAAACAACATTTCTAGTTTCATTAGCGTTGACCATTGAGTAATGCAGTTCAAGATGAATTTCTTATGATTCTTCACTCATCTGAAAAGGATCAAACATGTCCTTAAATCTCCGCCTTTCACCTTCCGCATCAGCAATCTAGGACTCGTTCTTCTCTTCAAGCAATAACGCCGCGGCTATGGATTTCATTCTTATAATTATGTTTCCACTTAAATTAAGAACGAACGAAATTTTATTTATAAATTACAATGATGTTTTATATATTTAGTAATTTTAAAGTATTTACAAATTTTAACTTCATAAGCTGCTATAGTTTGGTGGCAAATATTTCTTATGCTTTGAGGCGACCAGCTGATTTCGAAGATGTTTTCGTTCTTCCTCTTCTTACGATTCGATCGTAACTCAGAATATCAAATTACGATTGTTGCGGAGCGTAATGCGGAAACGTAATTGAAATGCAGAACAGGGCTGAGTAATTTTTAGCGACTTGGAAGTTGAACTTTATAAAAAAATTTAATGGGCTGCATAACTAAACGCATACTCAAAATTTTTCTAAGAAGTCGAATTCTAAAATTTAAAAATTTCGTTTAAAATTTCTTGCATCTTCCCCGAGTTTTGTACGAAATTAAAAAAAAATAGATTCTTGTGGATTTTACTGTTGAATTAACTACATATCGCACTTTTAATAATATAACGAAGTATTTCAAAGTTTAAATTTTGTGGGAAAACGCAATCAAAGTTTTATCAATTCATACAGTTGGTATACAAAAAGGCCGATGGAAAGACACATGCGCCATATTTAGGAAATTTGGTTATNTTCAAAATGATGTCGTTTGTAACTTATGTTAATTATTTATTTTTGTATAATTTTCACTTTCAAGGTTTGCACAAAGTTAACAAAAATTAATCAAACTTCAAACAATTTTAATCAAAATTTCAAACTTTTATTCAGAATTTCTAGAACATTTTTGAGTATGCAGTTTTGTAGCCCATTCAATTTTAGTACAATAAAGTGCGAGTTTTAAGTTACTAAAAATTACGTTGATTTTTTAGATTTTTTTTTTTGTCGAGGGTGTTCAGCATTTTCTTCCGTATAACGTATAAACATAATCTATTTTTATATGGAAGAAAAAGTCATAAGTAAATTAACATTCGAAATTTTTAAATAATAATAGAATGTATTATCTATAAATTATTCGTACAAAATAAAAAAAGGCACTCGGCACATTACGCACCTAATCAAAGTTGAGTAATAGTTTCGTCATGCCGAAACGAATGCATGACAACTCGACTTCTGCACACTTGCCTGGCACACACATTACACATTTTCTGGCCGGTCTTTCTCACTAATACACTTCCACAAATATTTCTGCATAAAATATTGCTTAAACGCTTATGGTCTAATACAATTGGGACCAGTTTTAGCACAAAATCATCAATTTTGAATTATTTCCTATTGAAATGAAAAATAATTTTTATTTCCAACACAAAAAAGTAAACAAATGCCGATTTCAAAACGACAAGCGCCTTACAATGTTGGGCGATACGATTCATGAAGCTTTTACGATTAGGCGAAAACATGATTATGAGTCATAATATACAGAGCTTTATTGAAATACATGTGTTCGGCATAAAAGCTTCATTACACTACTATGACTAGGCGCTTATATGCGGAGTGCCTAAGGCACTGGACCTATATAAACTCGATAACATCCTCGAATTTCGTTCTTCTAACTTTGTCAGCTTTGTCCTTGTGAATCCAAACAATTTAAATTTTTTGAATTCCATAGAAATTTCCTATTGCATTTGTTACCCATATTTTTATTCTACATTCCATGAATTTATTTAATAATTTTTGGAATTAATCATATCTTTGAAATTACGAACTCCTTCAAAATAAATCCTGCGGTCAGAGAGAAAAAATAAAACAACTTTAAATAAAAGAGTAGGTTTCAAACCCATTTACTTATTATTTATTTCACGGTAGGAGAGCGTCTCAAACAATATAGAAGAAATTTTTTCGATTAAAGTTGTTGAAAAGTAATGAATATCCAAATCCCGGGAATAATCCCGGGGTCCCGTGATTGTGACAACGCAATCCCGAGATCGGGTAAAGCCGAAAAATTAACATCCCTTGTTCTAGCTTAAAAGATAGGATAGTTTTGAACCCGAGAAAAAAATATATATTTTTTTTTTGTGGGTTTGTATTCTTGGTTCCAACTTAAAACTATCCTATCTCTTTTGAACCCGAGAAAAAAATCATCGAAATTTTGTCTATGCTTCTCGCAACGTTCTTAAAAATCCCGTGTAGCTATGTTCATATGTATGTTTATGTTGGGGAGAAATAGGTAGGATAGCATCAAAATAATGTAGTATGTATTTATTCATATAAACATGCGCACATCAACAGCAACAAAAAATGTAGCGTTTGGATACCATCCAATGTTATCCATGCCCCTGGCTGATGTTTGAACCGTAACCAGGGCTCTTTTTTTTTTGAAACGTAATGAACGATAATAACAATATTTTGTAAATTTCGATATCAAATGAAACGTAAGAAACAATAAGGGTCTTCACACCGAGCTCGGTATTCGATAACTCGGTGTCCGGTAATTTTTTGCCATTACACCGAGTTTCCGAGTACCAAGCCTCGGTGTGACGACCCATAGGATCTACGATGCATGTAACCAGCCTACTATTTTTCCATTGGAATTATAAAATCTATTATATTTTAAGACGTCCACCAAAATATTTCGGAAAAATATTAAGATCTAAGTTAGCTGGACCGATTTGAAAATACCTCCAAAAATGCAGTTTTTTATGAATAAAAATAGTTTATTTATTTTTTTTTTTTCATTTCATTTTTGGAGGTATTTTCAAATCGGTCCAGCTCGCTTAAATCTTAATATTTTTCCGAAATATTTTGGTGGACATCTTAAAATATAATAAATTTTGTAATCCCGGCGGAAAAACCGCAACTTTTTTTGGTGATGCAGTCTAATGTACATATGTACATAAAATGAGGAGTTACATAAAAAATATGTTTTTTATTATTGTAATCGTTTTTACTAGCTTTTTAACAAGATAAAAAAACACTTAGACCCCTTCTCACTCCACATTCGAAGCGCTCCGAAAATACCCATTCAAGGTGTTGCTGTGGGCGTCCTTTTTATCCATATTTAGAGCGCTTCGCAGTTGCTGCCTATAGAAATGAACGTAGCAATGCTTTGTTCAATGTAAAACTCTAAAATTTTTTCCATGCAAATATTTCAAAAGTGGTGTAATGATCTTTAAATCTAGAATTATAAAATTATAGTTTAAAATACTAAAACCTCGCTATTATAATTTCCATTGGTACTGTCTAAAATTTTTTCCATGCAAATATTTCAAAAGTGGTGTAATGATCTTTAAATCTAGAATTATAAAATTATAGTTTAAAATACTAAAACCTCGCTATTATAATTTCCATTGGTACTGTCTAAAATTTTTTCCATGCAAATATTTCAAAAGTGGTGTAATGATCTTTAAATCTAGAATTATAAAATTATAGTTTAAAATACTAAAACCTCGCTATTATAATTTCCATTGGTACTGTCTAAAATTTTTTCCATGCAAATATTTCAAAAGTGGTGTAATGATCTTTAAATCTAGAATTATAAAATTATAGTTTAAAATACTAAAACCTCGCTATTATAATTTCCATTGGTACTGTCTAAAATTTTTTCCATGCAAATATTTCAAAAGTGGTGTAATGATCTTTAAATCTAGAATTATAAAATTATAGTTTAAAATACTAAAACCTCGCTATTATAATTTCCATTGGTACTGTCACCTGTCGGGTTTACCTTACAGTACGAATGGATAGAGTCCGACCGATTAATCGGCATCGGCTAGTATCGGCACAAAATTGAGCATCGGCATCGGCCTTTTTTCGCTGATTCTTTGGAATTTCTTTTCAAATGTTCAGGTGAAGCGACAGCCAACTTTAAAAAACATTTGCAGACAGCTCACAAAAATTATTTTTATGGAGAACACTGCCAGCAAAAAAAATTGCCAAAAATTATCCGGATTTTATAGCAGCTTGAAACTTGCACTTCATTATACTAGAATGAAATGGTCTACAAAACTGCATACCAAAATTCTGATTAAAAAGTTTGAAATTTTGGTGAAAATAAGCAGAATTTTTCTAATTTTTGTACAAAGTTTGAAATCTGAATTTATATGGTGTTTGTTGTTGACTTTTATAAAAAAAAAATAATAAACATTAAATAAAAATGACAAAATCGGTCAAAATATCGCAATTCTTTTATTTTATGGACCACTATATGTATGTACATACGTACCTATGCATTGAGTGCAAAAGAGTGTATTTTAGTACAAAACGAAATGAAATTTTGTTCCTAAATATTTTTTGCTTAGCACCATATAAAAAAGTGTTTATGTAATGTACATAAATGTGATATATGTATGTACATATATTTTTACACATCATATGTATGGATGTACATACATGTGTATGTAATGTTGCATAACAAGCCAATTAAATTAATTATTTCTTTTCTTTTTTTTTAACGCCGTGAAATGTACTGATATCATGAATTAATACATTTTAAAAAAATTGGAATCGGTCGGACTCTGCGAATGGAAATTATAATAGCGAGGTTTTAGTTTTTTAAACTATAATTTTATCAAATTCACTATAAATTATTTTATCAAATTCACTATATAAAATTATAGGGAAATGTCACTGAGGTAAAAAGAGGTGTGTTGTCTCGAATTCGATTTGCTATGGAAGGATAATCTTTGTTCTTCCCCTCCTTCAGACGGCTTTCAAAATCGAATTCATTTGCGGTGAAATCATCCACTCTCTAAATGCAAATGTTGCGGAATGATCAAACAACATTTCTAGTTTCATTAGCGTTGACCATTGAGTAATGCAGTTCAAGATGAATTTCTTATGATTCTTCACTCATCTGAAAAGGATCAAACATGTCCTTAAATCTCCGCCTTTCACCTTCCGCATCAGCAATCTAGGACTCGTTCTTCTCTTCAAGCAATAACGCCGCGGCTATGGATTTCATTCTTATAATTATGTTTCCACTTAAATTAAGAACGAACGAAATTTTATTTATAAATTACAATGATGTTTTATATATTTAGTAATTTTAAAGTATTTACAAATTTTAACTTCATAAGCTGCTATAGTTTGGTGGCAAATATTTCTTATGCTTTGAGGCGACCAGCTGATTTCGAAGATGTTTTCGTTCTTCCTCTTCTTACGATTCGATCGTAACTCAGAATATCAAATTACGATTGTTGCGGAGCGTAATGCGGAAACGTAATTGAAATGCAGAACAGGGCTGAGTAATTTTTAGCGACTTGGAAGTTGAACTTTATAAAAAAATTTAATGGGCTGCATAACTAAACGCATACTCAAAATTTTTCTAAGAAGTCGAATTCTAAAATTTAAAAATTTCGTTTAAAATTTCTTGCATCTTCCCCGAGTTTTGTACGAAATTAAAAAAAAATAGATTCTTGTGGATTTTACTGTTGAATTAACTACATATCGCACTTTTAATAATATAACGAAGTATTTCAAAGTTTAAATTTTGTGGGAAAACGCAATCAAAGTTTTATCAATTCATACAGTTGGTATACAAAAAGGCCGATGGAAAGACACATGCGCCATATTTAGGAAATTTGGTTATCTGCTAGACTCAATATGTTCTTATCAAGCCAATTAATTGGATAAAAAAATCTCCAAAAAACGTAAATTTTGAGTTATATCTCTTTATTATTAAACGTGCGATATATTTTTATAAAAAAATTCGGAAGGGAAAACATGTCAAACGTCTGGGTTTACTTTTTTCTGTGCTTAATTTGTGTATTTAGTAGGTAACATACAATGACTTTACGATGACTTTAAATTTTAGTTGGTAGCCTTTATTTCGCCAAAATAGTAATATTGATTATCTTCATGTGAATGTATTTTTCTTCCACGTGCTTGTGTCTACATACTTATATACATATCGACACCTCCAAACCATACCATGCTAAGTCGGCGTCGATATGTACATATGTACATACAGCACGCTCATGGTATTTCATTGTTACTTGACAGCGCATGGATTAGTCATACAGTTTTGACGTCTCATTTCACTTATTGCCCAAGTCTTGCTCAATTCGTTCTTGCCAAAAATGACGTATATAGCGTAACGACTTCATGTTTTACCATTTTAGTCTCAGATTTAATGTATGTATGTATGTATGTATGTATGTATGTATGTATGTACATACACATCGTCGTTTAAAGTACAAAACGGCGTATTGTCATTCTGCAAAACCGCGTAACTGACATTTGCTGCCATAAATTGGATTTGCTCACACAAGCTCTTGGCTCAATCCTTATCCATTCGTACTGAAATATACTAGCCAGAAATGCGATTGCTTTATTTGAAATATGAGTGTTTTTACTCTAGAAAATTATTTATGCAACCTCGCATACGCGGTTTTGCATTTTGTTGATACGCGGTTTTGTACTTTAAACGACGATATGTATCTGTTCGTATGGAATAGTAGCTTACGTCTAAAGGCTGGCTTTAGTATAAAGCGGCATTCGCAATTGCGCAAATAAACGTTAACGAAATAGTTCCGATATTAGCAAGTAAATATTCTTATTAAGTTTCATCAAAAAATTCCTTGTCGTTTACAAAATAAAGGAAATGCCGCATTATGATAAAGCCAACTTCGAGACATAAGCTACTATTCCATATGAACACAGGTATATATTTCATACATGAGTTCATCATACGTATAAATATATTAAAAAAATTGCTTTAATCCGAGTAAGCCTTTGTAGCGCAATATTCCCTTTTATGATTTTTCGTTTTACTGCTTATTCACTTTCTGTTGGGTTATTCACACCTTGCAGTTTCTTATTCAGTTTTCAACAACAAAGTCTACAGAGTAATAATATTAAGGGTATTCTCTTTATCTTGCAAAACCTTTACACGGTGTAAGGGATAGCACGGTTTGCAAGTTTTCCTATAGGAAACCAGTTCTACCACGCAAGCCGTGCACCGTATTAGAATTTGCTTTGAAAACGTATTCCCTATGTTCTCATCAGTTTGTTGCTTCACATTTAAAATTTCAAAAGTAGTGCAATTTTCTTTGATTACAACGATATCGTTATATATAATATAATAATAATATATATTAGTTTAAAGGTATCTGTGCATCTTACACCTTCCCTTTTACATCAATTATGCAAACATTTTATGTCATTTCGAATTAAATAATACATACATAACATCCTTTTTCACTTCTAATTTCAGATGTCTAAAGCTCCTGCTGTTGGTATTGATTTGGGTACAACCTACTCTTGCGTGGGTGTATTCCAGCATGGCAAAGTTGAGATCATTGCCAATGACCAGGGTAATCGCACTACCCCATCATATGTTGCCTTCACCGAAACAGAGCGTCTGATCGGCGATGCTGCCAAGAATCAGGTTGCCATGAACCCAGTTAACACCATTTTCGATGCCAAACGTTTGATTGGTCGCAAGTTCGACGATGCCAACGTTCAGGCTGATATGAAGCACTGGCCCTTCGATGTGGTTAATGTTGATGGCAAGCCAAAGATTAGCGTCACATACAAGGACGAGAAGAAGACTTTCTTCCCCGAGGAGATTTCATCGATGGTGTTGACCAAGATGAAGGAGACCGCTGAAGCTTATTTGGGCAAGACAGTTACCAACGCTGTTATCACCGTTCCCGCCTACTTCAACGACTCTCAGCGTCAGGCCACCAAGGATGCCGGTACTATTGCTGGATTGAATGTGTTGCGTATCATTAATGAGCCAACTGCCGCTGCTATTGCATACGGTTTGGACAAAAAGGCTGCTGGTGAGCGCAACGTGTTGATCTTCGATTTGGGTGGTGGTACTTTTGATGTGTCTATTCTGTCCATCGATGATGGTATCTTCGAAGTTAAGTCGACCGCTGGTGACACACATTTGGGTGGTGAAGATTTCGACAATCGTCTCGTCACTCACTTCGTTCAGGAATTCAAGCGCAAGCACAAGAAGGATCTGACCACCAACAAGCGTGCTCTGCGTCGTTTGCGTACAGCTTGTGAACGCGCGAAGCGTACCCTCTCTTCGTCCACCCAGGCCAGCATTGAAATCGATTCGTTATACGAGGGTGTCGATTTCTACACCTCGATCACACGTGCCCGTTTTGAGGAGTTGAACGCTGACCTGTTCCGCAGCACCATGGACCCTGTTGAGAAGGCTCTGCGTGATGCTAAATTGGACAAGTCGGCCATTCACGACATTGTGCTGGTCGGTGGTTCGACCCGTATCCCCAAGGTGCAGCGCTTGTTGCAGGATTTGTTCAACGGCAAGGAGCTGAACAAGTCGATCAATCCCGATGAGGCTGTGGCTTATGGTGCCGCCGTACAAGCTGCCATCTTACACGGTGACAAGTCACAGGAAGTCCAGGATTTGTTGCTGCTTGATGTCACTCCCCTCTCACTGGGTATCGAAACTGCTGGTGGAGTGATGAGCGTTCTCATTAAGCGCAACACCACTATCCCAACCAAGCAGACCCAGACCTTTACCACTTACTCGGACAACCAGCCCGGTGTGTTGATTCAGGTATATGAAGGTGAACGTGCCATGACCAAGGACAATAATTTGCTCGGCAAATTCGAACTGTCTGGTATTCCACCAGCACCTCGCGGAGTGCCACAAATTGAAGTCACCTTCGATATAGATGCCAACGGTATCTTGAATGTAACCGCTCTGGAGCGCTCCACCAACAAGGAAAACAAGATTACCATCACCAACGACAAGGGTCGCCTGTCGAAGGAGGACATCGAGCGTATGGTCAACGAAGCCGAGAAGTACCGCACAGAGGATGAGAAGCAAAAGGAGACAATTGCTGCCAAGAACTCTTTGGAGTCATACTGCTTCAACATGAAGGCTACTTTGGATGAGGAGAACATGAAGACTAAGATCTCCGAATCGGATCGCACCACCATTTTGGACAAGTGTAACGAAACCATCAAATGGTTAGATGCCAATCAGCTGGCTGAGAAAGAAGAATATGAGCACCGTCAAAAAGAACTGGAATCCGTGTGCAATCCAATCATTACCAAATTGTACCAGGGTGCCGGTGGTGCTCCAGGTGGTATGCCCGGCGGTATGCCCAGTGGTTTCCCAGGAGCTGGTGGTGCTCCAGGTGCGGGTGCAGCTGGTGCCGGCGCTGGCCCAACCATCGAAGAAGTCGATTAAACTATTCGCAGCGATTTAACAAGATAAACACCAAACAAATTTAATTATCCTTTTAGTCTGCCTCTTCTGAATTGATAAAAAAAAAACAAAGTTAGCGAAATCAAAAATATTTCCAATTGTATGCACTTTTTGCCTGAATTTATGACGGAAACACGCTGTCAAAAACATTGTACTACTTTAATACATACCATATATAGAAATTGCCAATTGAATCGTTTGAAAATGTAACTAATACTACAGTACATACTACCTACATACATAGAAAAGAAAATATCTGCTAATTTAGTAATTTAAAAAAGTATCTGAAATAGTATTGCAAGCATATATACATATGTATGTATGATAACAAAAAATATCCAAGCAACAAGTTCTAAATATAGCGAATGCTTCAAAACGGAAATCGGTTTTTAGTTTTACTAACCGACTCCCAAAAAAGGAGGAGGTTATCAGTTCGTCGGAATATATATATATTTTTTTATGTATGTTACCGCATAACTTTGGACCACGTCAGCCGATTTCGATAATTCGGAAAGGTAGTGTCTCAGAGGTGGCCTTATACTATATATCTGGTTTAGATCCGATCATTGGATCATGAAATATATATATATATATATATATATATATGTATACAGTGACGAGCAAAACTGTAACATGGCGTAACACTTTATTTCAGCCACCGCTATATATCCAAGTTCTAACGACTTTCATCCTTTTGTTGTATATTCTTGTCTCATAACGATTTGAAGTCAATACAACAACAATAAAAAACCGGCACACAAAAATGTAAATTAAGGCATATGTTTAAGTTTTGCACTCACTCTCAGTTTTGCATTTGACAGTTATCACTTACTTAGTTGGAAGTCAGATGACTTTTCTATACTGTAATTTATTGAAGAAGTGATCACCAGTAAATAATATAGTTATTCAGGAACCATAAATGTAAATAATAGATTTACTGCGGAAAGTCGGGACCGCACGAAAAGTGGCAAAAAATTGTGGAACTTGCTACTTGAAAATGTTAAGACTGAGAAATAATATAGCCTAAAGTGTTCCCAAGGACAAAGGGAGTCTGTCAAAAAATATTACGGTACGATATCTTGTGAACTTAGCAGCAAGTAGCGATGCAGCCACTATTACATTAGCGCTTAAGGTATTAAACTTTAACGCAAATCAATAGATAGCGAGGCGAAGAATTGCCAAATTGAACTCAAAGGCATCATAAAGAAGAAAAAAGCAAATTTTATCAAAATACATTCGCACGAAAACCTAACCGTTGCCTATTGGGATATGTTAGGCCATTCAGAATGCAATAAAAAACATATTTTTAAGTTTCAATTGAAGGTTATTTAGTCTGGCAAGACTATTCAGCCAAAGCAGTGTTGTACCAATGGCATCATGATTCAATAACTACAGGTAGCAATCGTACAAAAACAACATTTACCGTTGGTATGAACTCCTTGTGTCATCAACATCTTTATCTATTCATATTCGTATGTATATGTATACCCTGCATACCAGGATTTCATAGAATTCTGAAAGGTTTCCCCTTTTTTTTTAAAGAATTTTCTTTAAGATATCGTACAGAAATTTCTTTACCATTTCTTGTCAACCGCTTCATATGTTTTTCTTTAAAGATTCCTAAAAGAATCAACAAATTTCCGATACTCTTAAAGATTTCGGGAGCATTTGTTTGCAGGGTATATATTTACGTATATGTTTAATAGAGTGTTCCAATAGCAGTCCGGTTTACAGGATTTAGTCAGAACTTACAGGAAGTCGTTCCTATTGACATAAAACCTGTAAGTGGGAACACATTTGAGAGAGTAACTGAGCAACTGTTCCTAGTCAGAAGTTACAGGATTTAGTCCGGAGTTTTTTTTCCTGTAAGTTCATGAAAAGTGTCAAACGATCAGCTGATTTACATGTGCAAACAAAAACAGAAAGCGGTGAAAGCAAAGAACCTTATATTTGTTAAAAAATGGAAGTAAACAACGAAATATTTGAATATGTATAGATTTTAATAATTATTTAGTGATATTTCAGCTAAATCAGTGTTGTACAAATGACATGTAAACAAACCGACTGACGTTTTTACAGGAAATAGTGCTTTTTGCGTTCCTATGCACTTCTGCATCTGTTCTCCTTTTACTCTCATTTGAGAGAGTAAAATTGTAGTTTGACAGTTCCACAGGTTTTAGTCCGAAGTTCAAAGGAACAGACTAAATATATGCGGATATGTAAACAAAGCAAAACAGGCAATTATTTGACACAAGCGTGCTCATAAGAAGAAGCATGGCTTCTATGGCTATCACCTGTAATTGATGCGCCTTGCAGTGGTATGTAAACAAACCGAGTGACATTTTTACAGGAAATAGTGCTTTTTGCGTTCCCGTACGCTTCTGCATCTGTTCTCCTTTTGCTCTTATACCATGTTCTGACCGACATCGAAAACATGTTTTCGTTGCTAAAACTGGTTTTCGACCTAAAACATGTGTTTTCGTCCGTGTAAAATCTGTCAAACGAAACCCAGTTTTCGCTGAAAACTACTTGAAAACTCACGTTCCATTCATTCCAATCGGTGTCTTCACTAGTTTTTTTCGATTATTTATCGAAGTGGAAGTCGTATTTTCTCATCTTTAATACGCTATGTCGTATTTATTGTTAATTGGCTGGCCAAACTAACAGCCTCATTGCGTAAGTCGTAAATTAGGCTAAATTGTACGACTCGACAACATTGGCATTGTTTACTGTCGTGCTGAAAAAAGTAAACGACGAAATTTGTCGAAAACTACAGTGCTGCCAAGTTTTTCCGTTTTAATACACTAGCCTAGTGGAAATTTTAGCCAATGACGTGAAATTTTCGATACGATTCGACTCTCGAAAAACGACTTGCATTCGACACGACTCTCGCAATGAGGGTGTAAAATAAGAATGAAAGTAAGAGGTTGCTAATGACAAGAAAATGTGGGAAAAGTATTTTGCTTTTGTTTTTGTGTAGCAAAACTGCAATCAGAGGATGTAAGAAATGTCAACAAAAACACTAACAGCCGGTGTGAACAGCCTTCAGCTTACAATTCCAAAACTCGTTTTCAAAGTGTTCTCGTTGTCGGTCAGAACATGGTATTAGTTTGTTCCAGTTAGGAATTTTCGATATTTTAGAAAGTATCGATATCATGAATCGATTTAATTCATTGCATGTAAAATCGATATGGCGATATATCGGGCTGAACAATATCGATATCGGAAAAATCGATGTTGAAAATCCTACTCACAATTGAATAGAATATTAGACCTGCTTATCAACTCACCTAATTGTGTTATTTCCATATTGTATATTTACTGAGGATTAAACCGGCATGCCGGTTGTTGTTGTTGTTTTTGTAGCGGCTACAACAACCCCGCCCAGATCGGTTGGTATCTCAGTCGTTGTCGTCAAGTTCCACTAACGGCAGCCCTAAGAAGCGTGCAGCCTCGATAGGGTCNTCAGTCGTTGTCGTCAAGTTCCACTAACGGCAGCCCTAAGAAGCGTGCAGCCTCGATAGGGTCAGTCCACAGGGACAAAGGCGTTAGGGTTGTAGGGTTTTCCGGGCATACGAAGAGATGTTTCGAGTCGTGCGGGGTCCCTCCGCATGCCGGTCACTCATATGGCACATCTGCATTTAATCTGCTCAGGTATGAGTTTAACCTGCTGCAGTAGCCAGAGC
>NW_016165726.1:0-26579 GCF_001687245.7 Rhagoletis zephyria | reverse complement strand
CATTCTTTAACAAAACCCATGTAAATCCAAGTTTCCAAATTTGAGTAATCCAAATTGCAAATTGCGCTATGTAAATTTTTTTCGATTTAGGTGACTAACGCACCAGTATTTATAGTAGTTTCATGTCCACTAACCATACAGTGCAAAATCTTTCTATTTTCGGAAAAAATAGCATTAAATGTTAACTGCTATTGCAAAATTCGCTATAATACTTATTTATACACTTTCAAAAGTCTCCATCTTCTGATGAACTGAGAAAACTGCAAGAATACGTTGTAGTTTCGATGTGGAAGGCGTCTTAAAAAAGAAGCAGACCAATCTTAATGGAAGAGAGAACGCGAAAAGAAAACAAAAATAGCTGTGTAAAAGCTACTGTTTCGAAACTCGCTATATTAAATTTTTATATGTATGTATATAAAATTTGCAAAAACTTCCACACTGAGGTTTTTTTAATGTTATTAGACCATTGTTTATCCAAATTTTCAGATAATAAAGATAAATACACAATTTGGATGTTACTTGTTATTGTAGAAGTTTTTTTAATTTATGGCTTACTATTATGTTTGCAAGTTTACTACTCATTTGTGCAATATTAAAAAAATTCAACAAACTTTCGTACAAATTTCGAACTTTTAAAAATTCTAAAAAATCAATCGAAATTTTTAGCCATTTGAAACCTGTACTTTATTCTAGTAGAATTGAATGGGCTACAAAATATAATAGGTATTGAAAATGCGCTTTTAATAAATTGTATCTTGTTAAGGTAATAAAGTTTGCAAGACGAAATTCGATGATGTGGCCGTGCGAATATTGGTCCTCAAACAATAAATAAAAAAAAAGATGTTGCAAATTTTTAAGGATATTTAAGGACAAAATTTGTAAAGGACATTTACCATACCCATACGTCCTTATGCAGCAATGTTATAATTCTACAGCATGTTTTCTTTCATTTCTTTCATTCTTATTGTTATCCTGCATTGCACTGAATATGAATGTTTTGAAATGATCATATTTTTTAAATTTCAAAGTCCTTTTAAAAAATTCAGACATCATAGAAAAAAACTAAGTGCGAAGTTTTACTAGAATTAACCCATAGTTTCGATAATATATTATTTTTTTGTGTGTAAAATTTACTCCCGCACGGTGTAATAACAAATCTCATGAGGTAGTTGTGTGTTCATTTGCTGAAAATTCTGTAAGGAATCCATTAAATTAAAGAATGTTGAAAATTTTTAAGCACTGGTTGGATTAAATTTCAGTCCAATTAAATGCAACCGTAAAGTGTTAACGGTTAAGCATGAAGTAGGTAGGTAGATGACGCTTGTATTTTTAATGCAGGTAGAATATTAGATAGTTTATAAACAGAACCTTTTTCAGATGCGTGACATACTACCATATTTCTGTTAAAAAGTTAATTGATTCGACCATATTGAAAAAATTGTGTGACTACAGTTACCTTCCATAAAGGGTTTTTTCAATATTTTTCGTTTCATAAACATTTTAAAATTTGTATTTCAACTCTATTTACTCAACCCGTCAGTATAAAAATTAATATCAGTGGCAACCCTTTTGATAAATATATGAATCAATGAGCTCGTAAATTTGATTTTCATTGTACTAAAGCTTTTCAAAGCCCTTCCGTATGGTACCCATCTCGTAATTATTTCATTGAGTTTAAAATTTTTAATCTTAGCTTTTAAGATTGGTGTTGAGGCAAATGAAAACTGTAATATTTAATATGTCTTATCAATTTAATTGAAATACATTTTTCAAATAGATGGCAACTCTGTCCAAAACAATTTTGAAAATTAAGCTTTCTTAAGGCACTTTTGTTTGATTTTAACAATATTTTATATATCTTATCAATTTAGTCAAAGTAAAATTTTGAGAGACGTGGCAGCCCTTGGCATGAAGCTTCCTTTAACGTTGCATCCAAATTGTAATACATATTTCATAACTCATCCGGAGCTCATTGCGAAAGAATCAAAAAAGGGAATTATTTTATTTGATGTTGTTTTTTATTATATGTAGAACTTTTATTTGTTGTTATCTTTTCTCATATGAGGAAAGTGTATTTGCTTTTGTTTTTTCTTATATGGGGTATTATATTGGCAAAAAGGAGTGTTCACATTTTTTACCATAACTCTCTATTTGTTGGATAGGCAACAACCATAACTAAATGTGGGGCATGCTTTTTAACAAACTGTGAAAATTTCATCAAAATCAGTCCACAAATTTTTGATTTGATTTGATTGTGATTCGCAGTAGCCCTCGAAAATTGATGCGGATTGATGCGCTCGGATAAAATTGCTCGAATACAAAAGGTAGTAGTAACTAGTAGTGTGCAGTTCAAAAGCCACTTACAGTTTGCTGATGTAGCATATTATCGAAACTGTTTGAAATCGGCAAAAACGTAGTTTTTAGAAGGGTGAAAAAAAACGATAACTAACTTATACTTCTTTACTTGTTTAAAATATCGTTTGGATTCTTGTAGGGAAGAACACCTAAAAGAATGACTAAGTATTTTCAGAAAAACTTCAAAAGTTGCCATTTGAAGTGATGATGATGAAATGCTTCTCTGAATACATTTGAATTCGCATATGTACATTAGGGTGGTCCTTAAAATCAATTGAAGGATTTTACCAAGAGTACCAATGCACCCACTTTCCAGAGATCTGCACTAAAATCTATTGAAAAAATTCTGCCAACTTGATTTAATATAAGTTTTATAAAATTACATATAAAGTATTCAATAATCTGTTATCCGACATTCTTTTTCAAGATATCCATCCAAAAAATTTCCACCTTAGGTGTGGTATATAATAGTATATTTTCAAAAATTGAATTATGAAAGGAATTATTTCCTTTCTCTAATTTTGTATTAAACAATTTTCGAATTTTAGAGGCATCTCCATACATGTAAATAGTGATAATACGATACGAGTACCAAGTACAGGATATCGATACTTTTCATGAGTACTGCGTAATATCGAGCAAACGAAACTTTTTGACAAGTACTGGGTAAGTATCGAGAATACCAAAAAGTATAGACGTGTTAAAAAGCTTTTTTTAAGTAAAAAAAATTTTACAACTACAGAAAAAATTCGTTCTTTCAATTACATTTCAAAGTGATATTTAATATGAATGTTATATAAATGAAGATAGCGCTCATGTACTTCAATACTCTTAAAACTCAAAAACGAAAAAAATTAGAAAAGCGGCTTAAAGTTTTAAATGTACAAATTTTGTTCTAAGAAGCTACTGGTGATCGGTACAGCTATGAAATTTTTAGACAATAAAAAAGAAGAGGTAGCGGTCATGGCTCGGTTAAAAGCTCTTAAATAATTGGAAATGGAATCTCTTGCGTCATTTTCTATAATGAATGGGGTAAGAGGGTGGTCTTCGGCTCGATAACTCGGTCATGCTCCAGCATAATGGAGGCATGGTTATCCAATGTAATCTACCTTCGTTTTTAATTCGAAATTCATTCCATTCTCTAAGAAAATTTTTGTGAAAGAGAGCTTATATTGCCCCGAAAGCGCTCAAAGCCTACTCTTTTTACCTTCCTTTTATTAACTCGGGATGTAACTATGTAATATTGATGCGCCTAAAAGACGCAGCGATTTCTATTCTCAAGTTACATACCTGATGACAGTACGAATGGCAATTATAATAGGGAGGTTTTAGTTTTTTAAACTATAATTTTTATTTGTTCGACATCGTCCACGTTTCTGCGCCATATAAAAGAACGGACATGATGAGACACTTGACAATAAGCGTGCTTTATTTAGTAAACAGAGGTGGAGATAGATTTTAACAGATTTTCAATATTTGTAAACATTTTTATAAACAAAATTTAAATATGCTGGCCTTAGTGGCATCTCTGGATGAACTTCAGAACCAATGCGATTTGCGGTCAAGGTCGTAGAAGCAACCTTTCTTGGCATTGACACTGATAACTTGGGCTAGCATACAGACGTCGAGTACAAAACTCGGCATAACTTTCATTTCATTTGAATTTTTTTTTCTTCAGCTTACGTCCTTATTGCGGTTGGTTGTCTCAAATGCTACTTTCGTATGCAAAGGATGTTGCAGCATAAAAGGAATGTGAATGCTAACACACTGAGCGGGTTTCAAGCTATGTATGTATATCTACAAAAATGTACACACGAGCTACATACATATGTAAACATCAGGTGCATTTCTAGTTACATACTAGCATATGTATGTATGTATATATTTACCTATACCTACACTTATGTAAATAAATATGTTTTTATGTGTATGTACAATTATTAAGTTGGAGCATATGTGAGATAACAAAATTTAAGACCAAGACAGTTTGTTGCCATTTTAATGCGTAGTTTATATCACAAACTCGATCGCAAGTGGTACAAGTTGTCTACCAAAAAATGCGGGTACCTACTTCGTTAAATTTTTATTCTACCATTTCGGGAAAAAACAACTATGCACTCGCCGAACTTGGCCTTGATGCTGCAAATGCCAACTGTGGCAAATGCAAAAGTTGCAACAGTGCGCTGCATAAAAGCAACAACAACAATAACAACTACATTCGATTTGTTATGCAAATTGCATTGAATTAATATTTCGATTGCGACTGACAAATGAAAAATCGCTCCGATGAACGTAACGCGTAGAGCGCTTAATTAGAGCTAATTGCAGCCACAGTAGTCGTTACAGCAACAAAATCGAGATAAAGGCAGCAAATACCATTTCGGCGTGTGCTAGTCGAGTCGTTGTTTGCAGCCCTGCAGCAAAATTTTGGGGACAATGTGGCAAAGCGCTTTACGAATTTCAGAAATGTCTGTAAACTATTGCATAACGGGTGCGGAGAGCGGGATAGTTGAAACTTGTGTTGAGCTAGTTCCGCTATCGTCAATTTTTTTCACATTTAGCCCGCCAAAACTGCAAAATAAATGAAAAAATGCTGAGTTTACGTACAATAAGAAAGTAGCTTCGGAGGAGGCCTCCGTCTCTAACATCGTTGGCCGCGAATTCAAATCGCAGTGGGGGCATTTGTGAGTTTAAAAATTTTATAAATGCGCGCCGATTAAAAATTGAAGAGAACACTTTGAAACTTAATAAAAACAAAATAAATTTAAATTAACAGCCCGATTCTGTGCACTTGATAAATTGAAAATCTTTATAATTTGTCATTTTTTTATTATTTATCAAGAATTGGTATTCTAGCAAAGAAACCAAAAGCTTTTTTCTTGATAAATTATCAAGATTGAAAATGCTATTGACAAATTGAAATTTCATGTGAAATGTAGACATTTTGTATATTAATAAATTTGTTTCTAACAATTAAATACTCCATGTGCCGGCATTTGAACCTGCGACACACGGAATTATAGTCGACATCTCTAGCTACTCGGCTACGACAGTCAAAAGCTTTGTTGCTTTTAAATCCATATTTTTCATACGTGATAATGAAATCAGTTCCACACATGTGGAAATCAGTTCCACTTATGTGGAAATCGTAGAGCTTTTTGTTTTATAAATATTGACACAGAATACGAGGGAAGCTTTTACTTGATAAAAATCTTGATAAAATTTCTTTACAAAAAATTTATCAAGAAAACACAGAATTGGGCCGTAAATGTAATCTGCAAAAGAAAAAGAAAAACAAAAAACATCCACAAATTTAATCTTGGATTTTTTTTCCCCAAAAAAAAGTTACTGTTTTAGATCTGTCCGAAGTGGAACCAGCTCAGAACGACTTCAAAAGTGTTGCAGAGGCGGCCATCACCACTTCGTAGGACTTCTTTATGTTCAAAAAGACAGTTAAAAACATTGAATTGGAAGGGAAGAAGAACTAATACCGTCCCTATTTAATTTAGTTCGGCGCGAGTTCTGAACCAGTTTAAATTGCTGCAGGGAGCAAACACAACAGCAACCGAGAACATACATGCATATACACAGGTAATAAACCTGAGCACAACAAGAACACTTTCGCGCAAAGACTATTGCTGTTGATATAGCTGCCGTGGCAGTGGCTACAAAGTGTTGCCCGGCGGCTTAAACTTGTTCGCAATATTTTACTGCCCACTGTAGTACAACAGCAACAGCAGCAACTGCAATGTCAATACATAACTGATAGCGAGCGCGATTGCAAACAAAATAAGTGGAGCTTGCTGGGCAGCCACCTGATATCCTTGGCTCGAATGAATCTAATCCGAACGTTGACAGCGTATGCCAATTGAACAAATTTCCTTTGTCAACATACATGTGCATATATATATGTATACTGAAACTAGTGAACAGCTGCTCATAACACCTACGAATGTTCATGCATACGTACATATAAACACACGTACTTAAATTTTGCTTGTTGGGCTAGTGAATTGGCAAGTTGTTGCTTCATGTTAGAGCAGCAACTTCATTTGCCTCTTGCAATGACAATAATAACAAGAACAAAAGTGACAAATCAATGGCTCGCGGCCAAATATTTTATATCAAACAGTGTCGAGGTTTATAAGTTGTTCGCAGAACCTCCATGGTGGTCTCATGGTCTCACTGATCCAATAGGCAAATTTGTTCGCTCGTTTGCAAAAAGAATCTTATACATATATATACATATATGTATACACTCGTACATATAGGTATTATTTATAGATTCCACTTTTTTTCAGGTACCGATGCCGAGGCCGATTAATCGGCTTATTATGGGGAAAGAATCGGCCGTTGCCGATGCCGATGCCGATTCCATAAAAAATTACAAATAAATGTATTAATTCATAAAATCAGTTAATTTAACGGAGTTACTAAAACAAAAGAAAACAATTAACTGAATTAATTGGCTTGTAATGCAACTTTACTTACACATGTATGTACATATATATGTATGTGTAAAAATATATACATATATCACATTTAGGTACATTACATAAAACACCTTTTATTTGGTGCTAAGCAAGAAATATTTAGGAGCATAAAATTGAATTTCGTATTGTACTAAAGTACACTCTTTTGCATTCAATGCATAAGGACTTATATGCTAAGTATATATGTACATACATATAGTGCTCCATAAATTAAAAGAATTGCGATATTTTGATCGGTTTTGGTTAAAAAAAAAAATAGTAACAGCGATTTTTTTATGCAGTTTACTTCTATTTGACACGTAGATCATGGATCCACAGTCTCGCCCCTAAATTTTATTTGGCAACATTCCGCCATCTTGGGTTTTATTTTTTTTTTGTTTTGCTTGCGATCTGCAAGCTTATTTTGCATTTTTCCTAAAAAATGGTTAAATACAAATATATCGAGAATTTAATTTCCCACATTTGTTATATAGAAGGTTTTTTAAAAGTAGAATTTTTTAATGTAAAGAATGAGCAAAAAAAATTTATATTGTCACGGTTTTCGCCATTTTTTGACAATTTCTGTTGAAAACACATAGCATATTGAAGTCCCAAAGTTGTAGTAAATTTTAATTTCCACAACTTTTGTACCTACATTTTTTTTGCACGACGCTGAGATCACGGCCGCGTATGCGATAAACAAAGCGATGTACGGTATGCGCCCTTAAACTCATTTCAAACAACATATAAGTCCAAATTTCAGACTCTGTGAAAAAATTATGAAAATTTTGCAAAACTACATCAAACTTTTGAACTTTAATCAGCATCTTTCAATCAAATTTTGGTGAGCAGCTTTGTAGTCCAATAAATTGTAATACAATGAAGTGCAAATTTGAAGTAGCTTGCACATACCGTTGATTTGAGGTAATGTGTTAGTTAAGTAATCAGATATACAAAAATAATAAACATTAAATAAGCTAAACAACAAGTAATTTTTAGCAAAAAAAACCGACTTCTAATCTCATACAAAAAAAAAAATATACATATATATATATCTCATGATCCACTGATCGGATCTTAACCAGATTAGTTCGGGACCACCTCTAAGACACTCCCTTTCCGATGCAAGGAATTGGTTGACGTGGTCCAAAGTTATGCGGTAACATACATAAAAAAAATAAAATAAAAAAATAAAAAAAAATATTCCGACGAACTGAAAATAGCTCAGACCTTGCTAAAATGTTGCGTCCCAATTTATATTTGGGTCACTGTTTACGAGTACTAGATTTTTCCCGCGGCCCCGCTCGATATTTGCCGCTCCTGGGAATACTGAGATAGAAATTAAGTATATCACAGGACAGGGTCAATGTCTCTGCCAAATTTTTACTAACTCAGCCGTTAACTTATGAACAGTTTGTAGGTCCCCTTTTTAAGGTGATCTAAGAAATATAGTCTAAATGCTGCGCATTGAATAAACTAAAGAAATAGCCGTAACTTGTTAAAATGTCGCGTGCTAATTTATTTTTGGGTCACTGTACCTATGTATATTCTAATTACTTCTTAATATTTTTTGATTTTCAATTATGAATATTGCTCAAAAAAAATCCAAGAGTTAACTAAAACAAACAATCCAACATTAAAACACCAATAAACGCCTTTGCTAATGAATAAAAGACCAGCAGAATGTCTGAAGAATTTTAATACTTCTTACAAATGAGTTTAACAACAACAAATTAAAATGTATTCCTTCTGACGTGCTTCACTCTCACTGCTTCTGTAAGCTACCGCAATTACTAGTCTGCCGCCGTCATTTGTCAAAAATTAGATATTCATCATTTAAGATACATACCTACATACATATAAACATAAACAACAAAAAATAACAACAACAATAGTTATAAATACATATATGCATAAGATATTAGATAGCACATTGCCGGCCAAAGCGGTCAGTGAACCCGTTCGAACAGCTGATCGGCAACGACGGAACAATTATTTTTGCGCCAAAACCAAGCTTTGTACGTAAATATACATAAGTTTGTGCATAATGACTTTTGAATATAGCAAGCGAGTTATGGGATTTGCAGTAAGAATTCAGTCGGGGTGTGAAGTGGCTATTTTGCCGTACTGTTTATGAAATTAGAAATTCAAATTTTCCTTAATATTTTTACATAACGTTCAGTGCTTGTTTCATACTTACATATGTATGTATGTATGTATACATATATACGTATGTACATATGAGTGGACTGTAAGTTCAGCAGGGAAATAAATATGGTCATCCCACGGGCAGTGCAGTGTATGAAAGCGGAATATTAGTGGTGCAATTTTAGGCCTTGAGAACTGGTGACTATTCACTGGTGCATATGCATTTCAGTGGTACTAAAGTAAATCGATAAATATATCGATAACCAGATCGATCTATTAATCGATAGTAACATCGATAAAAATATCGCTAAAAATGCCTATAAAAATATCGATAAAAATATCGATAACAAAATTGATATTTTTCCATACCAATATCTAGAAAAATATCTATAACTATACTGACAACAAAAGCGATAAAAACATCGATAGCAATATTACCGATAATAAAATCGATACAAATTTCGATAACAATATCGATAAAATTATCATCAACATTGTCGATAAATATGTTCATAAATATATGAATAACAACATCGAGTATTTTATATTGATACTAATATCGATTAATAAACAATCGATTTATTATATAGATAAAAATATCTATAAATACTATATCGATAACAAGTGAATTCCGAACTAGACTTGAAAATTTTGATTTAGTCCCGAGAACACCGAAATAGTCTTGGAAATCTTGAATTAGTCCCGAGAATCTCGAAATAGTATGTAGAATCTTGATTTAGTCCCGGGAATCCCGAAAATCTCTAGATTTCCATAACAGTTCCGAGATTGGGTCTCTATCTATAAAATTTTCTTTATAATTTCCTTTAAATTAACAGTTCTTCCCCTATCTTCATCTTTACTTTTATCGCCAACCTCATCCTTGTCTTTTTCTTAATTTTTACCTTCATGTTTATTATTTTCCTCAACTGCATATTCCCCTTAACATTTGCCCCTTAAGTAAGTAAACTGTTTAAATTAACCCTGATCTTCATTCTTGTCTTTATCTTTTTGCATCTTTGCTTTTGCTTTTATACCCGAGCGCACTTGTGCACATCAACAACTTGAATTCAAAAAAAATTGCTTCTATATTATTTGAGAAGCTATCCTACCATGAAATAAATAATAAATAAATGGGCTTGAAACAAACTTTTTATTTAAAGTGGCGTTTTGATTTTTTCTCTGACCACGGGATTTATTTTGAAGGACTTTGTAATTTCAAAGAAATGATTAATTCCAAAAATTATTAACAAAAATCAATGCAATGTAGAATAAAAATATGGGTAACAAATGCAATAGGAAATTTCTTTAGAATTCAAAAAATTTAAATTTTTTGGATTTACAAGGACGAATAGGTAATTTTTAAGCTAAAAAAGTTAGAAAAACGAAATTCGAGGATGTTATCGAGTTTATATAAGCCCTCAATATATAATTTTTTCAAAAATGAATACTACGAAATTTCAAGGATGAAATTTTAAAATGACATTTTCAATATTTACCAGCACTTCTGCACCAGAAACTTGAATCTGTTTAAATTCCACAAGATTTCCTCATTAATTTTTTACCCATACTTCTTCTCTAAGCACATTTCTCTGCATTTTTTAAATAATTTTTGAATTACTGACGTCAGATTGAAAAACTAAAAACGCAGTTTTACTATATTTGGCCCATCGTTTCACGAATATATGGATATTTGTTTACTATCGCGCGGTGTTATAAGTACAATGTGAGCTACACATTTATAAAAAAATATTAAGCAAGCTTTCCGCCTACCACACATACAACATTTTTCTGTAGACCAAATAAATAAATAAATAAAGAAATATAGCAAATACTGGTGTCATACAAGAGAGTTTTAAGAAAATAGTAGTTTTGAAATATAGAAATGGGTTTAAAATCCTGTATTTAAGAACTATGTTTTGGAGGGTTGTCACATGTTTAAAAAATTAATTTCCATTTAATTCATCAGTTACTTGAAATATTTTTGACAATTTCAGACGAATAATATTTAAAGAAATTTTAGTTCGAAAATAATTTTTAAGAGATTTGCAGCCTGTTTTGAAAGTGGTATTTCATTTCATTATACATAAATTACATGAAATTTTAAAATACGGTTATCAGAAGAACGAGCGTTAAGAAATTTTTAAATTGAACATTTGGTCTTTTTTTTGTTGAAAAAATTAAGCTCAAATTATTTATAAAGTTAAGTGGATTGTCAAAAGATGGATATCAATCGAATTGGGTTTGAAAATTATTTATTTCTAAACTATATTTGGGAGAGTTGTCATGTGCTTTAAAAAATTAAATTCAACTTAATTCATCAGTTAATTGAAATATGTATAACAATTCCAGGCGAAATATTTTAGTTGGAAAATACTTTTAAAGCGGTTGCCACCTGTTTGAAAAGTCGAATTCGTTTTACTTACATATACGAAAGATACATATATGAAATATCGAAAGATTGGTGTCAATTGAAATATTTTTAATTAGAGTTGCAGGTAATCACATCTACACCGTTATTCCGAATTTCCGAAATGAGAAGTCAAATTAAAGAACTGGGATTCTACATAGATGTGCACAAGTTTTATTTTTTGAGGTTACAGGGAGATTTGAAATTCGATGAAATGAAAACCGACATGCGTGACCTCGCATCACTAGGAAATGGTTTGGATTAATCATTAGTAATATATTTAGAGGTTTTTGAATAGGGTTTCACCTGTTTAAAAATTTAATTAAATGTTGGCGTTTTGACGCCCTGCGGGTTCACTAGTTTTTATTTAATGGCTTACTAAAGTTTTCATGTCCCGACCTCAGTAATTTTCAAAAAAGAAAAATGGTTAAAATAAATGTCTGAGCGAAATTAAAGGCTAAGACATAGTAAATTATACTAGAATTTGTCAATCCTCTAACAACCTTCCAAATTTGTTTTTGTGGGGCTTCTTGAAGTAAGGGTCAAAGCGACCCTTTCAGGCAGGAGCTAATGTGTTAGAATCTTTTACGAAAATATTTCCCATGCAATTTTACTTTATTGTATGTGTTAACTTTTATTTCGCTCAGACATTTATTTTAACAATTTTTCCACTGAATGAAAGACTACATGATTTTCAGATTTGAAATAAAACACACTCAACCACTTGAAATTCAGAAAAACTATAGCGAAGAGAAAAAATTTTGAGTGGGAGAATTTCCATAAAAAAAAGTTTAGCTCAAAACAGCATAATTACGACGTGAGCCTTTTTTACACAGTAAGTTTCTGATAGAGATGGACATAAATGTATTTTATAAAAAGACACATTTTTTAAATGATTAACAACGACCACAAACTATACTCAACCGAATTGGAATATACAGCATTGTGACCACCCAAATGTAGTGAGTGCATGCCTTGTTTAATTTTATTCGATGGCTTTAGTTATGGAAATCGACACACTGTGCATTAGCATAGCCACTGTGTCACTGGGTTAATCCGTAGTAAAGTTTGGCTAATTATTCTAATTATATACGGTGGAATAAAATGACAACGTGTTAATGCCAGAGTTAATCGGATTGCCAGGTCGTATAAGTAACCGTTAGTTAAGTGTGTGGCTATCAATGTGCATTTGTACATGTGTATTTATGTAGTATGTATGTACGATACCGGCCATATGCATAACTATATACTTATATACATATGTATGTATATGTGTGCTTTGCAGAAGATATGCAAATAAGTCGGTTAATGTTTTTTCTATTGAGTTTATGTATGGATGAATAAGTGTAGGGGCTTCACATCTCTATACATACATATGTACGTATTTGCATGCCATTTATGGAATTTTCGTCTGCGCGCTGTCTAGATGTGCCGTTACGATGACATGCTTGTATTCATATGCTCACATGTGCAACGGATATATACATACATACATATTTATGTACATGAGAGTATAACCATGAACATGCATATGTACATATGTATTTACGTTTGGCTTATGTGCGCTTGTCACACCCCCGCAATGGTGGCTGAAGTGTTAAGAGTATGCGAGTATGTGTGAATGCTTTTTAGTGCTTACGCGCTCGCGCCAAAAGGCATTGAAATTCAAATTTAATAAATTCAAATTGAAATTTAAATGCGCGCCACATTAAGAGCGAACGAAGCAGCAGCGTTGCAAGCACTAGGATGGATACGCACATACGTACATATGTATGTATGTACACATATGCCTACACTTGAAGCAAAATGCGCTTTTTTGTGTGTTGTTTGTGCAATTGTGCGGTCACTTTAAGTATATGTATTCATACACTTATTCATTCAAATTAATTCAATTACGCGATGATGACGCTGGCGTATGTGGCGGCTGTTGTTGCTGTAGCTGCTTACCCGTTGCACTAGTTCCGCGGTTGCCGCTGCTGCTGTTGCCGACGCTTCTGGCAATCGTACGAAATTTCACTTAATCGTAATCGCAATTGTAATTAATTCAAGTTCAAGTTCATCATAACCACATAACAATGAGCGTTCGGCTCGCGCAACCCCTTCTACGCGTGTGTATGTATGTATGTAAGTATATGGGCATGTTATGCGCTACTTTAGTTGGACATACTCATTCATGCAGCTCACTAGTTGCATGCCGCTAAAAATTTAACATAAATTATTTATTCCTTATAACATTATGCAGATCAGTCAGCGTAATTTGGTTGCTTGGCACTTGTTTGAATGGCTGTAATGCTGGTGTAAAATATGTATGAATACATACGCGTACATATGAATGTATGTATGTACATTAGACCACGTCAAAAAAAATAAAAACAAAAATCTTGCAATGCGACCGGAATAAGACTCAAATTTCAGCATTTATTATATTTAGTAATGATCCTCCATGAATCTCACTTCTCTAGACCGGAAACTGGACTTGAACACAGGCTGCGGAATGGTAGCGCGCACTGCTAACCACTACACCATAGCGGTAGCTTATTGATAGTTTTCGAAAATTTTTAAATCTTCCTTATTCCTATGTAATTACATCTGCTGCTATACCCTTATACACAAACATTAGTTCACTTACTAAAATATTTATCAAACTATTAAAAACGAGCCTTTCTCTTGGAGTGTTCGAACTAGTCAAATGATAATAAGTAATCATCCGCAATTTTCTTGTGCGTGAAATAAACTTTTACGATCGGTTTGGGTAATGTTTAACCCATAATCTCCCGTTGGGTTCGCCGCTACTGAATTCTATAAACTGTCAGTTTTCACAAAATTTAAGATGTTTTCACAACGTGAACAGAATGCTACTTTGCACAGGAAATTTCGTGGAATATCACACATTTTTCACGTGAAACAGGAACAGAATACTATGCTCTAGGTGCCATTTGATTATTGTTTATGCTCAGATTCCTTAAGTTCCAAAAAAAGTTTTGGTATATATTAAATTTGACCCAAAAAGGACAAGTAATAAAAAAAGGATAATTTAGGAATTTAAGTAATCTGAGCCTGTATAATACTTAAATGGCATGTAGTCAATGTATTCTTACAGTTTCAAGCCAAGTATTGACCTCAAAAGGAAAGAACTCATTTTCATACATGTAATTCCTGTGAGAAAATTAAAGGCTCGCGGCCGCACTTCTTACAAATGTCCTAGAGAGCTGAGATTCATCAAGATCATTACTATACCAAATACTAAAATTTGAATCTTATTCCGGTCGGATTTCGGGATTTTTATTTGTTTGGCGTGGTCTAATGTACACATGTACATACTACTACGTGGTAGTTGTTGTTGTCCAGCGTGCTACTAACATTACCGGGAAACACGCAATATTGTGTTGTTTTTGCTATTAATTTATTAAGTGCAATTGAGTAAAGATTTTCATTAAATTAACTTAAACAATTAAACTTATAATTTCGATCTCATCGTCAGCAATTTTCATTGTTATCGATAAATGTGATGGCTTATGGTTGGCGCTGCAGTTTTACAAAAACGACAGAACAATATATACTTATGTAAAAATATATGTATAAATATATGGATTTCGTATCGGTGCAACTTGGCGTGAAATGTGTTTGATTCGCGTGCTGCATGCAAGTTATAAAATCTACTTTAGTATGTATGTACCTGATATTCACTTAATTCCTTCTGGACTTAATAAATTCTGTAAAAATCTGCCTTGAAGTCCAAGGACACTCAGCAAGGGCATCATAAATATTATTTTAATTGTGCATGAATAATAGAGATTGTTTAAAAAAGATTGAAAATGATGGATTCGTAAAATATGTAACTAATACATAGGTCTTAATACTTATTACTGAATAATTTCATAAAAGCATATGAGTACCTAAGCATCCTAAAAAGCTTTGATATTTTTAAAACTTTTATTCATCGTTAAAATATTACAATAACAGTGCAAAGTACCATTCCTTTGAGAAATACTTTCTAATATTAAGAATTTCGCTTTAAACCGTATTTCAGCAATTTGATTTTTGGCGTACTACTTTTGTACTATGATGTATAGAATATTAAAATTTGTGCATTTTTCGTATTCCAAACTTCTTTTTGCATATTTTGAAGTTATGTAGCCGTTATTGGCCTGATACATGCTAGCTATTCTGTGTTTTAATGAGAATTATTTAAGAAATTATTTACAGAAAATCGGATATGCGGAAAATATCGAGTTTTTAAAGAATTAATATACTGACTTCTTTTTAACTTCAATTTTCAAAGCGTATAACTTTTTCTAACGTTTTTTAAAAACGAATTTAGCCTCGCATTTTGCGATTACCCGTGTGCAGTCTTTGCACTTCTGCAGGCAATGCAAACCTCGGAGTGTATTTCTGCCAAAAGTAACGCGCAATCCACAAATTGGAGGTGAAGCTCTACCAAAAAATACTTGACCTCAAATTATGCGCCAAATATTAATTTATTTTAGGAAAGGTAAAATTGGGGAACGTTTTCTAGTTTTGACCACAACTAATATAGGATTACGATAAGTTGGGAAGTCATGTATAAATTTGGCATCCTAGGGAAAGCAATAGGCTGTACAGTGTTGCACAATACAGTGGTACAGTTTTAAAAAATTACAATTAACAAAATAAATAAGAAATAAAAATAAAAATATACAAAAAACAAAATTCCTGCTCTGAAACACGAACCTTGCATCTCTCGACTAGCACTCCAGAGCTTTGCTCCGNCTAGTCTTAAATAAAAAAGAGTCTGATATCCAGCAAAAGCTTTTCTAATCGTAGTTTAAAGTGAAGTTATAAAAAAAAATATAAAAGTTAGTGATTTTTGCAGAAAAATTAAAAATTGCTCTAGTTTTTACAAAAGCAAACTTTGATCAAAAAAATCATTTTTCCCTTATTTTTAGCGTAGGAGGAACTAAAATTTAACATGTAGAAGTCAGACCCAAAAATCGTGTTGACTAGTGTAATTCTCGCTGGCTTTTCGACGAACAAACCTATTGTCTTCCCTACAAGAAAATGACTTTTCAGACTGACCGATTCTCAATACACTCAAATAAAAACCAATACACATAAAAACGCTGTAAAAATTTCCCTTCAATATTCCCTCCAAAATCCTCCGTCATTGGGATTTCCTTGAACTAGGTTTCTCTAGAAGCAGCTATGGTGCCAACGCTCCGATTTCTAGAACCTGTGCTGAACTTAACTTAGTCTTCAATGCTTTAGACATTGATTTCACACAATCAAGCCCTGCGCCTTAGGTACACATTTGCGAGCATTTTTCTCTGCGCCACACCACTAGTGATGTATTTAAATACTCTTAGCTCATTTGAACTTAATATATTTAACCCTCGTCTTAATTTTTAAGTTTTAGTAGCACTTAATTAGTGTTAGCTGAGTAGTCTGAAAGAAAAATGTATATTCCAGGACTGAAATAAATAAACGAATAAATAATAATAAATAAATAAATAAATTTTAAGCCAGTAAAACAAGGACCTTAAGTTAACATTAACCGAGGCCATATGTTGACAAGGGATGTAAAATCACATTTACACTAAAGAACTGGTCGGATTTTTCAGAAATAAGTTCAATTCTTATGTAAAATATGATGCCAATAGGCTGCAGATCTCCCATTCAGATGACCAGTCATATGGCCGGCAGATGTGTTGTAGGGTTCCCAGGGAGTTTTGCTTTAAATACAAGCTTGTGCTCTTTTATTTTCATTTTGACGCATTTCAGTGTTGGTTCTTTTAATTCAAGTTGGCCTTCGTTTTTTGGAATTTAAATAAGTTCTCAGCCAAAAAGTTTGTTTAAAAAAATACATACATATGTATGTGTACATAGTGCTAGAAAATATCCATTTTTCCCTTACCCCCCTGCCCCTACCTGGCTACGCCCATGAACAAACATTTTATGAAGAAGCTCCCCATTATGGCCTTCTTTGGAAAAAATATATTCCTTTTAAATAAAAATAAGCGAAATCGGCCCAATTTTAAATAACCCTGCCTGACATGAAAATTTTCTCCGCGATAAGACTAGTAGCTATGTATTTCTAACAGATTTCGGGTCGCTTAGTCAAAAATGGAAACATATTTATTTGAATTTTAAGAAAACAAGGCAAATTTATTTACATTTCTCAGCGCCGTTTGACACCAAACGATGCTTCGGCGTATGCAAATGACATTGACATCGTCGGTCTCAAAACCAAGGCCGTAAGCAAAGTATTTTCCTGATAAAAGAAGGAAAAAGAAAATGATTTAGCTGTGAAGCAGCATTAGAGAAAAGCCAACATTTACGCGTATTATGATCTCGCTTATGATCTCTAAAGGTTAAAACAAATATTCTGCTTTTGTTAAATACTATAGTAAGCCATGTAAAATATGAAAAATAATTAATATAATTGCAATTAAAAAAATAAAAATAAATAAAGAAAAATTTGTGCGACTTTTTTCTTGCTAATTTTGTTTGCTTCCGGAAGCACTGATCCTTTTTTGCAAAGCCCAATAATAAGCGTTTGTGCTTCTGAGATAAGCGAACGTTCCAAAAAATGGTTTTCAAACGCTTCTTTTTACGAAAAAAGATTTCACATGAAAATATATTTTGGCAATCTAGAATTATTTAGAAAAAAATATAACACTGTTCGACACTTAAGAGACAAAATAATTTGAAAAAAAAATTAAATCAGCTGATCAAATGATACTACCTGTTCAATACGTCTTGAATGAACTACATTTTACTAAAACAAAATGCCGTTTAAATATTTAATTTTATAAAATATAATTTTATATATTTAGTAAAGTATAATTTAAGCGGTTTATGTTAATTTATTTTTAATTAATGATTTTGTGTCATATAAAAACCTGTATTTTTTAAAAAGCCTCTTCATTTTTGAAGGTTACAGATTTTTGGTCGAATTTACAGTTTTTAATAAAAATCTGGCAAAACTGTTAGGCAGGGCGGAATTACCGGCGGGCTGAATAGGCTGGAGCCTTGGGTGGCAGATTTTAGAGGCGGCAAATTTTGGACCAAAATATTGTGTAGCTACATTAAAATTGGAAAGAAGTTAAAACGCATCATGTCCACACAAACAATTCAACACGTAATAAGTATGTTTGACCCCTCAGATTATTCTACAACTATCGCAGTCGCGTTTGGTTGAAGCGCGGGAACGAATGACATGACCGTTCGCAAAATGTGGTGCGCCGAAGCAGTATTTTGTTATTTTTGTTGTTTGTAGGCATATGAAGCAATGAAAAGAGTGGCGGAGTATCGAAACCAATGGCCCAATTTGTTTTTAATAATACTTATGAAATCGACTTAACAAATCTTTTACTTTAACAATGAGATGTTGTTACAGAATAGTTTTTAAAACCAAAGGAAAATAGGGTAAAATTCAGGGTAATAATAAATAATACAAATCCCTTATTTAATAGCGATGCACAAAAAGTTTTCTTTAAAAGCATATTAAGTACTTATCGAAAATAAAATTCAAAGCTATAATAAGGCGAGATCAGCTATTTTCAAACCTTCTTCAAAATCATCTTTATTTTTCTTGTTTGCTATGTACATAATTCACTTCGCAGCGCCTGGGTTCAAGCCCTGGCCAAAGCAACATCGCAAAAAAAATTTGAAAAAAGGTTTTTTCTTAACAGCGATCGCCCCTCGGCAGGCAATGGCCATGAAAAATACAGCTTCTCATTAAAATACAATCGCCGTTCGGAGTCAGCGTAAAACTGTAGGTGCCTCCTCTTTGTGTGACAACATAAAGGCGCAGGCCACAAACCGGAGGAGAAGCTCGGCCAAAGACTAACATATGTGTGTGTCTGGTTACACAGTTGAATGTGTAATTTTCTACATTCACCGCGGAAATAGACAAAATTAGTATCAAAAGGTTTCATTCGACATGCATACATATAGCTCTTATAATAACTTTAAGACACTCACATATTGGCAAGATTTCACCATTTATTTAAAAAAATTTTTAATTTAATTATTGTTTTTTAAAAGTATAGCATAGTTTTAACAGAAACCATATAAATCCAACTTTCATTCTTTGTGCAAAATTAAAAAAGAAATCAACAAACTTTGTAAAAATTTCGAGCTTTTTAATTAGGGTTTTTAGAAACATTTTGAGTATGCAGTTTTGTAGCCCAATTTCAAGTACCGTTGATTTTTGGAAATTTTTTTCGTCGAAGGTGTTGCTCATTTTCTCCATAAAACAAAAAATCGTCGAAAATGTTTTGTGTGGAATAAAAAACAAAATGTCAAAAATCAGTTACTTCAAACTTGCAGTAAAATTGAATGGGCTAAAAAACTGCTTACTCAAAATATTTCTTAAAAATCGAATTAAAAAGTTCGAAATTTTTACGAAAGTTTGTTGATTTTTCAAAACGTTGCGCAGAGATTCAAGCTTGGATTTATATGGTTTTTGTTAAAAATATTGAGTTAAATGGTCAAACCTTGTCAAAATGTAAATGCCGTAAAGTTATGATAAGGTCTATAAATTCATAGTAGTTATTTGCATACCCATTGTTGTAATTTTTAATTTAAGAGATTTACATGCTTTCTATTCTATAAATAATATTGTGCAATCCTAAAAAAGGGATTATGAATGAAAATTAAAAAACAAAATTTTTAATTTCGTTTCAAATTTCTCCTTCGAGGTAATATATTGCGGCCGAAATCGCCCCCATCACCTCTCCCCTGTATCGGTCACTGTTCCTTATGCAATCTTCATTAAATTGTTGCGTTGCAAAAACTATCTAGTCCACAGTCAAACTAACTACGGGGATATAGTGGTCTAATTACCATGATAGTGTACAAATTATAAAGTTACAATTTTATTGGCAAAAAATTTCAATTAATACGATGGCGAGTAGATCATCGAATTGCGGAAGTCGGTAGGGGCGGAAAAGTTTGAATAGCCTTCTGGAGGCAAATGAGTAGATCCGGCACTACTGTTAGGCATATTGGCGCCAGTTTGAACATGTTTTACGCTTAGATGATAGCGCTAGTGCGAAAAATACCTCGACTCGGCCCCATGTGTGATCAAGAGAAGGCGCCCATGAACGCAATGAGAAGGCCTAATGCTAAAGGACCTGTCTACACTTGGTATGAGAGGAAGTTTGCGACATATTTTGGTCTCAGCCTAAGCCGACCAACGCTTTAAGTTTTGCCGCGGGTATTTCATATGATCAAAAATGGCTACCGAACGAAACCTTCGACTATTTAGTAAGTTTTTAAGGCCTCCCTTATCCACATTTTTTTTCGATTAAGTATCTATAACCAAGTTAAAATCTCTCATGCAAATAGGTTATTTCTTTTGCAATATAACACATACTTTTATCCTCCAAGTATCGATTTTTCCTTACCCAAATTACATTGCGAAGTATGTACATTTGTATGTAGATAGTAGAAATGTACATTTTCTTGAAAGAATTCATTGCAGTAGTTATTGACAAACCGATGAAAGCTGTGAGTTTAAACCGCGTAAAACTCAAATGAGGGGCGTCCTGTAGTATTTGNTTGCCGCGGGTATTTCATATGATCAAAAATGGCTACCGAACGAAACCTTCAACTATTTAGTCAGTTTTTAAGGCCTCCATTATCGACATTTTTTCGATTGAGTATCTATAACCAAGTTAAAATCTCTCATGCAAATAGGTTTTTCCTTTTGAAATATAACCCATACTTTTATCCTCCAAGTATCGATTTTTCCTTACACAAATTACATTCTTGAAAGAATTCATTGCAGTAGTTATTGACAAACCGATGAAAGCTGTGGGTTTAAACCGCGTAAAACTCAAATGAGGGGCGTCCTGTAGTATTTAGAAATGTTCATGCAAGGATATACATACACACATATGTTTACATATAAGACAGATTTAGTTTTTCCTCCTTCATGCGTCCTAGGATGTTTTAAATCTTGCCTTCAATTCCTTTATCCACAGCGTTTTATTATTTTATTACGCTCTCTAGCCTTTAATAAGAAAAATATATGTATGTATAGAAACATACATTTATAAAAACGAGCCAGTACACATTTCGCGATATCCTCCTCGTATACTACATATGTATGTATGTATATATTAACTGAGGGTAACTTACGCACTTCCCTCAGCAGTATTCGTATGGGGCAATATAAATTTAAATGGCAAAAAACNTTAGTTTTTCCTCCTTCATGCGTCCTAGGATGTTTTAAATCTTGCCTTCACTTCCTTTATCCACAGCGTTTTATTATTTTATTACGCTCTCTAGCCTTTAATAAGAAAAATATATATATGTATAAAAACGAGCCAGTACACATTTCGCGATATCCTCCTCGTATACTACATATGTATGTATGTATATATGTAGTAACTGAGGGTAACTTACGCACTTTCCTCAGCAGTATTCGTATGGGGCAATATAAATTTAAATGGCAAAAAATGCAAGCTATGTATCAGCCGTGGAGGGCGACCGTGACGACGACCCATTGTGGCAGTTTTAAAGTTTTATTGCCTACGCAGATCATGATAAATCAATGTAAGCTGCGTGCCACCGCCCTACGACAAGGCAACAGCGACAACAACAACGGCGTTGCCAATATCAATGTTAGCCAGTCTTCTGTGGCCTCTTGTGGCTTGGGGCCGTCTTCGAAGCTAAAAAGGCGGCATACCATCAGCGATAGCTGCGACCTCCGGCACTATTTGCGTGCAGACAAACAAATGTGCATAGCACAAAATTGAGTATGTATTTGTGTGCGTATTTATATGAGAGTTAATGTGTGTGCGGTAAGTACGTGAGGTAATTTTCCGGCATGCCACTTCTTGCCACCCTCGCTGGCGGCGCAGTGACTCGGCCGGAGTTGATTGGAATCGAGTTGAATCGTTTCGATTTTGCTTTTCATTTCATTTTCATTTTGAGTTTTCTAAGCCGATGTGCAAATAAATACAAATGTACTACGTATGTGCAAAAACGTACAATGTACAAATGTGCATTTGAACGGACGCGTAAGCATCCACATTTGAAGAGAAGCCAAACGAACGCCTTTAGACTGAATTCAGCCGTCAATTGAGAAACATTCAATTTTGAAAGACCCAAAAAACCCAGCCTTTAACTTTTTTACAATGAACACGCGGACGCGCAGCAGTTCGTGCAAATCCTTTCAGCGTTGCGCTCTTGACTTGCAACATTTCACTTGCCACTTACCCGCACCGATTGCCATATTTTGTTAAATGTACTACATACATACATACCTTCTGCGCATTCTTAGGACTCAACGTTGCGCTTGATACTGTTGCACGTGCTAAGATGCGGCACCCCTTCTCACCCACTCACGTAGTCGAACGTACATACTCACACACAAATTTTTGGCAAAATGTGGCCACGTGTGTTTTGATTTGCAGCCGTCGTTCACTTTTGTGTGTTTTTTCACTTCTCTCTGCTCACCTCTACTGCACGAGTATGTGGCAATTTGGATTTTCTCACCCTGCTAGAGCGCTGGCTTCTGGTTTTGAGATGGATGGCAATTGCCGTATGGCTCGCGGGCACATGATGCAGCATTAAATTGCCGCATTGTGCGGCATGCGTACGTGGCATGCTACAAGGCTAATGCAAGGCCTAGTTCATTTATTTTTATTTGATTAGCGCGCAGTGGGCGACACAGCTACTCACTGACGCTCACAATCCATTCATGCGACTGTCAAAATATTTTCAATAATAAATTTCTAATGTCCACAATTTAAAGTAAAAATCAACTAGAATAATAGTCCTTGACAGGGATACATATAGCAATAATTCACGAAGTGAATGCTGCCGACGCGTGCAGGTAGGTTTTCAGCCGTAATCCGTAGCGTGTGCTCTTTAAAGTTAACTTGCAATAATAACACGAACAGTTTTAATTTAAAAAAAGCTAGCCAACGAAAGCTTGCCTCTTTTCCAAACCGATTCCGGGATATTTTCTGCGTTTACATAGTTACATAAATGTATCTTACCCCGTCAGGGAAAGCCTACTCAACAATGAGTCCTCAAAATATTTCCTCCGCCAGCCACATTTACGCTGCCCGCTGAAAAGTTGATGGTGATGGAATTAAGCAGGAAGTCCAAATATTTCTGCCTCTCGAGGTAGTCAGCGATGGCATCCCTGATGGCGCCAGGTGTAAGGAAAAAGTTGCTAGGTTCCTCCCTAATCGAAGGGATTTGGCAGTCTATACACAGACAAGCTGGTGGGTTTTCCATGACGTCTCACACTCTCATTAGAGAACAACACTCACAATAGCCATAGCGGCGGCCTGGTGACCATTCCAGTACCACCCTATGCCGCACGGATGTAGGAAGTAACTACTTGTATAAAAAGTTTATGGGTGTTATTGTACTTGACCCGCTATGCAAATCCTTGAATGGAGAGCCGTCCTAGAGGACCGCAAAGCGAATGCAATATAAGCTGGAGAATACCCTTTCGTATGGATCAGAGCGTTCATGGTGGTGCGTTTCACATCAGCAAAACTGCGATCAAATCCTTCGGAGCAATCCCGCATGCAGGAGGACCGGAAAAATAGAGAGGGGATGGGTAGGGGAAAGAGGGGAAGACTATGGGAGAAAGACGACACCTGTGGCCTTTTTGCACGGAGAACGCTCCGGCTCCAACGAAGCTCTTCAGTCGACTGATGTCCACTCCCCGAGAGCTCATCGGGAGTGTGAAAAAATTGCGAACCAAGGTGCTTAAACCTTAGGCTCCCAAAAGCAGGGCACCAGAGCAGTAGATGTTGAGATGCTTCCACCTCATCGTCCTCCATGCATCTGGTGCAGTAAGGGTTATCCACAACATTCAGCCTTACAGCATGGTTACCAATCACATAGTGACCAGTAAGTACACCCACCAATAGTGAAAGATGAAGCTTTCTTAGTCTCCAGGGCAGGAACAATTGGCTAGCAAAGTTCCAATGTACTCTTGCGATTTTTTTAAGTACGTATGTAAATATGCACACAGTTACTTAAGTATATTCGTATGCAATTGTTCACTTATATGTACATACAAACATCGAAACTTCATAAACAAACTCTTATCTTTACTTACACCCTACCAACTACACCCACTGAAATTTCGCGACGGGTCGTATCTTCTTTGCAGCTGTTTGGTTGTGTTCTTTTCTACTTTATTTTTTATACTTTTAAATCCGCCTAAAAGGATTTAAAGTGAGACGCGTCGTTAACTGCAATAACGATAAAAAGGACAACCGTATGCTACCACCCTGAAACGGGTTTTAAACACATTCCTTCCGTTCATCAAAGGTAATTTTTTTTTTTAACTAAGTACTCCCCCTTATTTCATTTGATAAATCTGTCCCCTTTCTCCTAGTTCTGTATTCTTTCAGTTTATTATTTTTCAATATTATTTTTTTGGATTAGTCTTACGCATGAGCCATGAATGCTCAACATTTCTGTCCACCTTGTTCATTCAATTCCTCTTTGCAGGCATTGCAGTTGGGGGAACGTAAACCGTATAAGGGGATATTAATATGCCCTCAGGCTCGAGTTCAAGCAAGCAAGAGCGAAAGCTGTCGCTCTATTAACTTCTGTAACCGCAAATTTTGCCGCTCCATTTATGCCTTCCTTACACTAGGAAATGATCAAAACCGCTCAAGGCCTTTGAAGAGATATTTGCCAACATATCATTTGGCACTTCATTATAATAGAAAGAATGACTGTAAGGAACGTATTAGTTATTATTGCGTTTTATTATTGATTGAGTGTTCGTGTATTTCTACACACACAATCCCGATAGCACTCCAATTTGTTAAACGGTGAATATCAGAAGAAGTAAATAAGAAAGTATGATATGTTCGTATTAAAATAATCGGAGAACATCGAGCATTTTGACCGCCTCATACATATGAACATATACAGAGGCAGACGACGGACATCGTCTTTGGTAATCATACCAAGCTTTGCCGAAGTAACTAGGGACAGAATAGAAACTTATTGAGGTTTTGCGGTGCGGTAATGAACTCGACTTCGTTCCTCGGCGTAGTTTATGTTGATGAGGTTACGAGAAGAATTCTATAGCTCTGAACTCCTGCCTTAAGTAAGGTGATAAATCTTAAAGTACTTAGCAAAGTACGACAGCTGATGGGATCTGCGTCATCAGAGAAATCCGAACATCAACAGATAGCGCTTCAAAAGTATTTTCAGATCTACTACCACTGGATATAGTAGGACAAATAGTGGCAACGCTTACTGCCCTTTATTAGAGATAGACATCGCAGTGGGAAACGAGACCCCTGAGACAATCTTTTTTGAAAGAATTTTTCTATGCTCTGGAAAACCACGACCTTCCGGATCTAGGCAAAAGTGGCTTTTTTTGGGTTCACAAAAGCTCTCGAAGTTTTGTAGAAATATTGAATTATAGCAAAGATGAGCACGGGTTCTAAATCCAACAAAATTTGTGACAGAGCATTTCAGTGATCACTCACACACAAGGTAGTGACAACACGGTACTTCAAAAAATATGGTTACATATACTTTTATGTCATGTTGTAAATAGAGGTGGCCGAGTAGGTCTGAAAAATAATTTTGGCATTAGCGGAATTTTAAATACACCTCTAAAATCTTAAGTTAGGGTTGAAAAACTAAAAATCAGTCAATCAACTCTGAGGCAGTGCTTGTGATTTCCAGCGACCAGTCACCAGCGCCGAGTATTTTAATTGGAAATGAGCGGACAGGTGCCAGAGTAGCCAGTATAACAACTGAATGGCAAAGCAAGTGAGGCGATTCGGATGAAGATCGCTAAATATACCGTTCTATCCCAAAACGGGTGCGCTGGATTAGTCGCAGGTACGGCAAGGTTGATTTCTATTTCGACCAATTCTTGAGACGGCCTAGCTGTTTCTAAGATTGCCCATACAGGTTTAAGCATGAGAGTGATGCGTATTGCACTTTCTATGGAAATGTGGAATAAAGATGAAATCGAATGGACGTCAAGCAGTGGTACAATATTGGATTAGCTCTGGAATCTGGAGAGCCAGCGTCGTAGCAGCGGCAATTAAACACCACCTCCCCCACGAAATAATTCGGAATTACCATGGGAATGCTAGTACTTCGTTAAACAGAGTGTCTCTGCTCTCAAAGGGCCGTTTGATAAAAGCGCGCTATCCCAACGTCCAAAAAGGGAAACCATAAAGTTACAATTATTTTCTCTA
>NW_016165725.1:0-26582 GCF_001687245.7 Rhagoletis zephyria | reverse complement strand
AACAGCTGTTGGCATAGTTTGATAGAGTTTAGAGTTAGAGGGTATTTTATTATAGGTATAGTATTTTAACCAACTCCTGTTTGTTTCCCAGTCCTTTTTATACTTTTTCGAGAATTTTTTTTAGTACAGGTATTTTAGCATGAAGAAGGGAATGAATCGCACTCTTCACTGAAATTATTTTCATAAGAGGATGTGGAAGATTCTTTTTCTTCAGCCCCATCGTCATTTTCAACGGCGGAACAGCCACGACTAGTCCTACAAATGTTTTTTAGATTAATAAATATAGTCGTTTAAAGTACAAAACCGGGCAACTGACATTGTTTGCCAAAAAATTAGATTTGCTCACATAAGCTCTTGGCTTAATCCTTTTCTATTCGTCCTGAAATATACTAGCCAGAAATGCGATTGCTTCATAAAAAGCGAACAATTATTTCGTGTGTGTGTCATGAAATAATGGAACGGGCATAAACATTTTCGTTTGCAAACATGAGTTGCCTTGTGCTCATTTTTCACAAAAAACTTTAGAAAACCATAGTAGAAAGCATAGCCAATATCTTAAGAACTGCGTCTGCCTGAAGGAAATTTGACTCAAGAAAATTTCTTAGATATCGCTTGTGCGTCATTTTATATGGAGTTTTCCCTTTTCATTAGAGCTGCATACTGGCCTTAAGTGTTTAATGGAACGTTTTTTTAAATTAGAACCTTAGTTAAGAAGAAATCTTTCCATTTTTATGCTGCTTCTTCCAATCNCTTTTCATTAGAGCTGCATACTGGCCTTAAGTGTTTAATGGAACGTTTTTTAAATTAGAACCTTAGTTAAGAAGAAATCTTTCCATTTTTATGCTGCTTCTTCCAATCAAACGTATTGAAAAGGAAGAAATAGATGCATTCCAGCGGCAGTAAGTTTAGCAGGTTTTACAAGAATAACTGTTCCCCGTACACCACGTCACATAAGGTTTATTAAAGGCGAAAATAGGTTTTCCTGTAAATCCTGCAAATAAATCTTACTACCACTGGAACTCACCTAATATTTACATAAACAGCTAGTAGAGATGCAATTTCACTTTTATATTTGGTTGTGGTCAAAGTTAAATTTTCATATTTATTTTAGGTGTGTTCAATAACAAACAATTTTTTACATTGCGTTCACTTGAATGTCTTTGTTTCCTTTATGGAAAATATTGGTAGATTTTCAGCCTTTGTTGGTAAAAATGGTAGAAAACAAAATACAGCTAAAAAGATGGTGGATTTACCAATAAAGTGGTAAAGTCCGTGCACTGCTCAGCAGGCAACGAGGTACCGTCATTTAGGACGGTATTTTTTCGAAACTACGTAAAGTTTTGGGTAAACAGTTTTCATTCCCTTCCAAGCGTCGATGATATTCCGCTTTAATTCTTGGACTTGACAATTTAAATAAAAACTCATTTCTTCTTGTGGGTGACCCAAATCATCAGNATTCCGCTTTAATTCTTGGACTTGACAATTTAAATAAAAACTCATTTCTTTTTGTGGGTGACCCAAATCATCAGTTTTTCGCCTTCGTTTGTGTACAAGAGATTTATGAGGGGCCCAAAGATCGAACTCAATTTCTACTGATTCTAGTGACAGCTCGCTACCCGTTTTCATTAGATCATCTGCGCACATTATTTCCTTTCGCAAAAACTTCACTACCGAGGCCAATTCTAACGGATCTTTGGAGTGAATTTTTTTGAACCTCGGGTCGAGTAAAGTTGATGCAGCTAGCAAAAGATTACATTCGATGGATGGATTTTAGACAACTACATATTTCTTGAATATATTTGGGGCATTATGTTAGAATTAATCGATTAATAATCGATTAATGAAACATAAAGCTACGATACAATTAAATCGTTAATTGGAAAAAATAATCGATTAATTTAATCAAATGATTAATCGCTGCCATGCTTACTCAGCCGAGTCTGACGCATTCCCGGAACAACTCGTCCTTACCATTACTACCTTTTTTGGTTAAATAAATACTTATATTTTTTTATTCCTGCAAAAAACCTGACCTTCCCTTTCATTAAGTTAATTATGATGTAGTTAACTGAGTTTTCTAAATCCGAGCGTAGTATAAAACGTGATTCGCTAAGTTAAAAATTCCGCGAATCTTCCTCAAAGAACTGTCTAGACGAAATGATAAACAATTATATTCACTTTATAGTATACAGCCCGCGGCTGCCTTCGCGATATTAGTAGCCTAGTTATTCTCGGCTATCTCCAGGTGAATGAAGACTGCGTAGCATTCGATCTGCATTGCACTTCAGCGAAGCTGGTAATCCTTTCAATGACTTTTGCGTATGCGAGCTGAGGAAAAAAAAATTCCTACGCTCTGTAATTTTTGAATTAAATACTTAAGTACACACCATAAACCACAGCTACCATAGAATGCAGGATGGAAAAGAAAGTAGAATTAGAAAGAACCTTTGCAAAAAATAGCTTTCATTGCGTTTACGAATGTATCAAAATATGTACGTACGTACATATGTGATAAAACTCCTGCTAAAGTACATAGGTGCATACTGGGGCATAGTCAGGATTTCGGAAAGGGATGAAAAAACATTTACAGCGATAGCTGGATGGTGAGACACACAATGTCTAGAGGCGTGTCCTGTGTGTAATCTTTGGTACATATACAGGCCATTCTAAAGACTATTTTTCCCACACGCTTATTCCTCACTGAAAATTTTGAGTCAAAATTGCACAGGAACTTACTTGATCCAATAGCCTAAATTACCAAACATTAACAAATTCAACAAATTGATCATCAGCTCATCGTCATACAATTGGCTAGGTTTCAACGGCTGACACAGGGTTACAGTTTACTTTTTGAGGATCACAGATGTACATATTTTTTCGGTATGGAACGATCAAAGTGGATGAGACCTTTAAAATTCCGACTTCACCTGTTTTTGGACCACCCTAGATCATATAGGTCGAAACCGGCTTCATCGGCTGAAAAACCTTTTATCTTTTTCGCACGTTGGTCTTTCACACTGTCTTGAAAATGCTAATGTATACAGAGTCAATAGTCAAATGCATAATCCAAGAACCAATAATATAAAATATTTATAAAAAGACATTTCCATTAAGTGGTGTGAAATTAAGAAAACATAAATCTGAAAAACATTATGGTGTTGTATTATTAAATCAAAAGTAAGAACAGTAGTTTATTGACAAAGAGGGTGTATCCCTTCGCTCAGTATCCGCCTGGCTACGCCACTGTATACAAACACACACAAATAGGTATACACAAACCAGCGTGCTGGAGTTGCGCATCTGTTTAAAAAAAATGCATTTATCTAAATGTGAAAAAATTCCATTCATGAAGTACCTACATACATACATAAATACTTGTATCGGGCATAAAATGCTTCAAATTTCATTCACGTATTTCTCTAAGCATTTACGCAAGCTTTTTTATAAATATTTACGTACACAATTAAATTTATACATTCATACAATTGTACANCCGACTTCACCTGTTTTTGGACCACCCTAGATCATATAGGTCGAAACCGGCTTCATCGGCTGAAAAACCTTTTATCTTTTTCGCACGTTGGTCTTTCACACTGTCTTGAAAATGCTAATGTATACAGAGTCAATAGTCAAATGCATAATCCAAGAACCAATAATATAAAATATTTATAAAAAGACATTTCCATTAAGTGGTCTGAAATTAAGAAAACATAAATCTGAAAAACATTATGGTGTTGTATTATTAAATCAAAAGTAAGAACAGTAGTTTATTGACAAAGAGGGTGTATCCCTTCGCTCAGTATCCGCCTGGCTACGCCACTGTATACAAACACACACAAATAGGTATACACAAACCAGCGTGCTGGAGTTGCGCATCTGTTTAAAAAAAATGCATTTATCTAAATGTGAAAAAATTCCATTCATGAAGTACCTACATACATACATAAATACTTGTATCGGGCATAAAATGCTTCAAATTTCATTCACGTATTTCTCTAAGCATTTACGCAAGCTTTTTTATAAATATTTACGTACACAATTAAATTTATACATTCATACAATTGTACATATATACGTATGTGCAAATTTAGATGGGAGTATAAATGAAAGAAAGCCTTTAAAGGAAACATTTAATACAAAAGAGAGATATGCATAAATAAATTAAAGAAAAAAGAAATCCCCAACTGCGCATTCAAACATAACTGTATGTAGGCTGATAAAAATAAAATACTATAAGTAGATACCCTGCGGTCCCGTCTTTTGTGCGTCAACACATTATCATAACTGTTGACGGAGAGATAAGAAAATTTCAAATGTTTATTGCCCGCACCACAGCACTCAAAATTGTGCATGAAAAAGTGCTTAAAATAAATAACTTTTGTTTACATAATTTCTCAGAAGCCTTGACAACTTTGAATATGTATTCACTACATTTACGAATGGCATTCGCGAAGGGGTTAAAAATAGATATTTCAATTACCGAAAAGTCGGTTTCATTCGAAATCATTTACACAAATTTGAGAAGAATATTCTGCATCATTTAGATTTATTAAATAGCTATTGCGTTAATTGCTCTAGAAATAAGGATATTTTCGTATGTCAATGGGGAATTTACATATTGCTCGTAATATAATGAAAATATAATTGTCTTATTAGCCCATTAAATATAAAAGGGATTTTTTTTTAATTTTAACAGAAAATTTGCTTTTTATTATGTTGTTTTAAATAAATGTGGTGGGTGGTTTTTTTAATAAAACTATGGTTTATTATTAGCTAAATCCACAACTTCAAAATTCTTTCAAAAATTGGGTAGGACTTAATATATTTTAGCTCATAGGTTATCTTTTAAAACACATACGCCTCTAAGCCGTATGTTAAGGCTTTACGTAACTCCCAAATAGATTAGACTTCCAATGTTAATAAAAAGTAAAGAATACTTTAAAGCGCAAAATGTTTAAAGGATCTGNCCAAGATCGACAAAATTGGATACTTGCTCCAGATTATAATTTGATATTGATAAAAGGGATTTTTTTTTTTTAATTTTAACAGAAAATTTACTTTTTATTAGTTGTTTTAAATAAATGTGGTTGTCGGTTTTATTAATAAAACTATGGTTTATTATTAGCTAAATCCACAACTTCAAAATTCTTTCAAAAATTGGGTAGGACTTAATATATTTTAGCTCATAGGTTATCTTTTAAAACACATACGCCTCTAAGCCGTATGTTAAGGCTTTACGTAACTCCCAAATAGATTAGACTTCCAGTGTTAATAAAAAGTAAAGAATACTTTAAAGCGCAAAATGTTTAAAGGATCTGTATTGCAATATGGCTTTGGCAAATTTTATACATACTTTGTGTACAAACAGATCTGTATAATTCGTTCGGTTTTCAAAAATTATGCGTCAAATTAAAGGGCCTTCCGCGTAGGTTTTTGAAAGGGGTTGCCACATGTTGGAAAATTAGATTCCAATAATCGAGTCCGAAGATTTTGGTGTTAAATATTTAACACCATGTCATCTAATCAATATCGTTCTATCGGTTTTTAAAAATTAGATTAGTTTTTTTTTTGAAACGGTTGCCATCTGTTTTGAAATTTAATTAAATCGAAATTACATAATAAGTTAAATGACTAATAACAATATGGGTATCAATCGAAACAGCTTTGAAAAGGCTTTATTTTTGGCAGACATGCAAAATCGTTGCCACCTTTTGAAAAATTTGATTCAATTTAATTCATAAGTTAATTGATATAGATATGTAACACGCTGTCAAACGCATGAGATTTTTGAAAGTCTTAGTGTAAAAAACACTTGTAGAGGGTTGCCGCCCGTATGAAAAGACGAATTATTATACAAAAATATTTAAATGTGAGTGTCAAATGAAAGAGTTTTAAGAAATCTTTGGTTGAAACAATTCAAATATTTTTAAAAGTATTTGAAGAGGGTGGTAAATTTATTTATTAAGTCAAGTCAATCGAAACAGCTTTGAAAAGCCAAAGGTGCAAGTTTGAAGTAGCTAGGGCTTACCTTTGATTACCGGAATTTTTTTCTGGTGGAACATTCTTTGTATGGAAGAAAATGTGTTAATNGATTCCAATAATCGAGTCCGAAGATTTTGGTGTTAAATATTTAACACCATGTCATCTAATCAATATCGTTCTATCGGTTTTTAAAAATTAGATTAGTTTTTTTTTTGAAACGGTTGCCATCTGTTTTGAAATTTAATTAAATCCAAATTACATAATAAGTTAAATGACTAATAACAATATGGGTATCAATCGAAACAGCTTTGAAAAGGCTTTATTTTTGGCAGACATGCAAAATCGTTGCCACCTTTTGAAAAATTTGATTCAATTTAATTCATAAGTTAATTTATATAGATATGTAACACGCTGTCAAACGCATGAGATTTTTGAAAGTCTTAGTGTAAAAAACACTTGTAGAGGGTTGCCACCCGTATGAAAAGACGAATTATTATACAAAAATATTTAAATGTGAGTGTCAGATGAAAGAGTTTTAAGAAATCTTTGGCTGAAACAATTCAAATATTTTTAAATTATTTTAAGAGCGCGGTAAATTTATTTATTAAGTCAAGTCAATCGAAACAGCTTTGAAAAACCAAAGGTGCAAGTTTGAAGTAGCTAGGGCTTACCTTTGATTACCGGAATTTTTTTTTGGTGGAACATTCTTTGTATGGAAGAAAATATTTCCGAAAAACAAACTTGCACTTTAATATAGTGAAACTTAAGGGAAAACAAAACTGCATATTCAATAGAATTCTAAGAAATCTGATTAAAAATTTTAAAATTTTGATGGACATTGATTAAAATTCGCCAAGTTTTTATGAATATTCTACAAAATTTTAAATTTTTAAATATATGTTTTTTTTTAGATAGTAAGCTATACTTTCTTAAAACATGATAAAAATTTTTTAAACAAAGGAAAATAGCCAAAACTTGCTAAATTGTCTATTCCTCATTTACATTTTCTCCACCATAAGTATACTATATTAGAAAGGGTATTTCAAACTTCTTTCATTCTGAGTGGGGACTTCAAGCACTCGGTTTTTTTTTGACTCGCTTAGCTTATTTCTGGTCTTTTATTTCTATCTTACNTTTTTTTTTAGATAGTAAGCTATACTTTCTTAAAACATGATAAAAATTTTTTAAACAAAGGAAAATAGCCAAAACTTGCTAAATTGTCTATTCCTCATTTACATTTTCTCCACCATATGTACGAATACTATATTAGAAAGGGTATTTCAAACTTCTTTCATTCTGAGTGGGGACTTCAAGCACTCAGTTTTTTTTTGACTCGCTTAGCTTATTTCTGGTCTTTTATTTCTATCTTACACTTTCAAAACATCTTTTCCCCATTTCTTGTTTTACATTTGCAATACATTTTTAACCATTTAAATCCATAAAGCAATATTTTTGTATATCAGACCATTTATTAACATATATATATTTATGTACATCGCATTCTTGAAACGACTAAACACCATAGAAAATAGCGCAACCTCGTCACCATTCTTAGACAGCACCATAACCGTAGGGTGCAGAGCTGTGAACAGGTACATAGTATTCACCTGAAACCACGTACGCATTCGTAACTCCACCCATTTTCACACCACTGTATGTACTGCCACATGACTCCTTCACAGCTTCCTGATAGTCTCCACAACGGTTGCTGGGAAAACTATCACGTGCCACTGCCTCTGCGTAGTAGGCCCAGGAGCGAGCATGATCACAAGCGCCAGTCAAATCCCAGACACAACCAGGTTGACTCTTACCGCCATTTGGATAAAAAGCGCCCTTACCAATTGGTTTCAGAAAACCCAATTTCCCGCCATTGGTATGAATGGACTCCACGTAGGCGGCATCATCGGAACTCAAACGCTCTTTCGGCTTACTATAGCTGAAGAGTGGCAGAGCGGTATCCAAACCAGTAATGGCATGCAGCAGACCGCCCTCAACATTCTTACCAGCATAACCAGCTACATGAGCACCCAAACTGTGGCCAATCACCTCGGTCGTATCCAATGACATACCATGATCCTTTACCAAGTAATTTATCATGGACGCAACTTTCTTGCCCGTCGCCGACACAGCCGATACAGCGGTCGCATATTCGCCACGAGCGCGTCCCCAATCTACGACGATTACATTGTATTTGCCACGGGCCAACCAAGCAGAGCGTATATGATCGTTCATGTCGGCGGAGTAGCTCTGTAACCAGCCATGAATCACAAATCTGTAGGGTGTAATAGAAGAATATGTAATTACATATTAAGCGATTCGAGCCGGATAATCTTTATGTTTTTTTTTATGAAATTACCTCGTCGGATTGCTTGCATCAAAATCAGAATTTCCAATTGATTTTGCAGTTTCGGTAATTGTTTGTTTTTTGGTTGGGTTTTGGTTTGTATACAAGTAGAAGGTCACAGGCACTGTTGAAAGTCGACCTTCGATTTCTTGTTGATTTTCTAATTCCTCCAACATGTTTTCGCCCTCGTCAATCGATATCCATTCAAAGGAGCCATCAGCATTGGGTACATACCACCCATTCTCGCCGTTGACACGTTCTTCCTCCGGAATGGGAGTAGATGAGGCTAAGGACGAAAATTGTTGAGCTTGTTTCACTAATTTCTAAAATTTCTACACTTCAGCCGTATAATTACCCGTCAGCACACAGATTGCTGCTATCCAAAATACCTTCATTGCACAGTTATACTCAAATACGAATAAATTTTAGCTTGATTACTAGCGGTTTATATAGTACGGCCCCCATGTTGAATGCATCTGATAACAACTGATTTTTTAATCATCATTAAAACAAATTAGCTAAATTTACAATCGGTCAGTATGCATTTGACATGGTCATTTTATTGCTACTGATAAAATATTTTTAGAACCTGAGGTAAATTTAATATTTGGCAAAACATTGATTTCCTGTGATGAAACATTTATTATTTATTTACAACGAGTTTTCTCCGAAATATTTTTTTTAAAAAACTTTTTGATAATAATCATAATAATCATTTCGCTTTTGGTAAGTTGGTATTTTAATACTACTAATTACATACCAAACTTATTACAGTCAATTATCTGATAAATTGAATAACTTTCGCGTTCACACTCAATCAGTTTATCCAATCCGTATTTGACTAGCTTTTGCCGCAGCTCCGACCGTGGGTAGTTATTTGTATTATCTTCGTCTTCGCATTCAGACGCGTGCATAAGTTAGCTAAGACCTTTGGAACAGCTGGCCAGCCTCCTAAATATAGTGGCAAAAAACACGCAAAAAATGTGGTATCAAAATTTGGAGTAAATTGCGAAAATTTCGAATTTGTTTAACACTTTTTCAAAGTTTTCGGAATTAAATAACTCGAAATTTAGGAGCTGTACGAGTCAAACAGACCTCAGATTCAGATTCAGCGGGTCGAAATACATGTGTATAGGTGAAACGAACCTCTGATTAAAAGCAGACACCACTTTTCTTTATGTGCCGCTGTTATTAACTATCAGTACGAGAACAAATCTAGCGCGAGCATTTCTATGATGACGTCACACGAACAGCTGATTCTGCCATATTCGCCAAACACAAAATAGCGGTACTGCTGAATGCGCCACTTCTCTGCAGTTATTCTACATACATACGTAAGATTTATAACCCTGTTCGCGTGAGTGACAAGTACCGAAGATATGTAGTACATATGTATGTATTCATATTTAGGCTGTATTAAAATACAGATGATATAACTTCAATGCATGCCGTAAATAATAGCCATGTTTTTTTGCACGTATGCGATAATAAATACAAGTGCAGAAAGTGGTAAAGAAATATGCATCGGTATTTTGTTTTTAATATTTACAATGTTTTTGAAGCCAAAATTGTTTCATTTAAATTTAACAAGAATTTTTATAAATTTTTTGGATATCCACTTTAAGGTCGCATTAGTTTTTAATAACATTTTTTTTCATATGAAATGAATTTCTTATGGAAAAATATGCGCAAGACCGTTTGCGAAAAAAATAAAAAGAAGTCGACGCCAGTTTTCCAAAATTTCGCTATTTATATGAAAAAAAACACAATAGCCGTCAGTAATAAAAAATATATTATTAAAAGTCAATGCAATTTTTTAGCCGCTCAAAACTTCTACTTATTTTACCAAAATTTGATAAGCCTGTTAACTGCATACCCAAGAAATTTATAAAAGTTCTGGTTAAAGAGTTCAAAATTTTGGATCAAATTTCTGAATTCTGTATTAAATTGTAAAGTGTGATTTATACGGGTTACATTATTATTATAAAAAAATATCAAAAAAAAAATAAGCTTGAAAAAAATTTTATATTAATTTATATTTTTTTTACTAAAATTGCAGGTATCCTTTATATAGTTTGATATACGGAGTTTTTTATGGGAAAATCGAAGTAAGCTAAGAAAGAATTTCTTTAGCACTGGTTTTTGATGGACTTGGGCGAGATATTGACAAAAAGTTGTAATTTTTCAAATTGCTTTTAAAGCATAAGTAACCATATTTTTACTACTACCAAACAAAATTCTAAACTAGTAATTTTAAAGCAAAAAAACAAAACCGACTTCAATTCTCATATAAAAATTTAAAATTATCGGTAATTTCTTCACAAATTATCGGATCTAAACAAAATTACTATGGGACCACCCTTGAAATCGGTTAATGAGGTCCAAAGTTATCCGGTATCATACATAAAAGAAAATAATATTCCGACGAACTGATACCCTTCCCCTTTTTGTGAAGTCGGTTAAGAAGCGGATTCTCGGTCCACGATAATACGAATGTTCGTTTGTATACAAATAGCGCCAATGATTTATTGCCAGCAAATTCCCTTATCGTCGGAATTATATATAAAAGAAAGCCATTTAAAGCAAACTATCAACAGTAATAACTAACCCACACCGTTTGATGTCCTTCAGTTCTGATAGGCTTTTTTATAAGTATTTGTATATATATTTATAAATTTAAAACTATTTATAAAGCAAAATTTTGTATTAACATTATTACGATAGGCTTTTGTTTATATCTTTATTATACACTGATAAGATTTTATCAGGAAGGCATCGGAAATTCGTCGGTGGGCAAAATTATTTGAAAAACTTTCTGACTCAGCTGATAGTTGTCTACGAGTATTTATAGTTTACTGACATAACTACATGTCCTCACCTGAAATGCATAAAGACACAACTACATCGTCACTGAAATGGAAAAATTCGTGACTAATAATCGTTTTTTGCATAAAACGTTTTGTGGAGTTGTAATTCGATAAAATCCATCATATCAATCAAAAAGTGAATTTTGAGTTTTTTTTTAAGTTACGTCTTTTTGCATTTCAGATGACGATATATATATTTACCACACACATTATTGCCAAGCATTTGACTGAGCTTTTCTTCCAATTTGTGGTGAGCGGCTTTATATTATAACACAAATTGGAGAAACCTAACGCTTCACACTGCGCCTGAGTGGCAAATGATTTTGCGATCATCAGAAGCTTTATCCCGGCAGAAATACTCTCGGAGATTTGTCATCGGCTGACGACAGAGCGTTAGAAAACGCGTTTTCTTTTTTTTAGGTGTTGGGTCTTAGGTCTTACCGAATGGTAGTACGCACCGCTAGCCACTCGTAATAAATTAAGTAAAGTTATTAATCTACAGTCATTCAATAAAGTTTAGGTACTGCGAATTTTTAACAATACGGGCAACTATTTTTCAAATATTTTATTTTTCGCTAATTTTTTATAAAAATATGGTTCATTCTAGAACAAAAACCCCAAAAATCTAAGTTCCAAACCTTGTGCAAAATTAAAGAAAAATCTGCAAAATTTCATTCAAATATTGCACTTTTTATTTACGCTCTCTAGAAAAAGTTGAGTATGCAGTTTTTTAGCCCATTCAATTTTAGTACAATAAAGTGCAAGCTTGNGAGTATGCAGTTTTTTAGCCCATTCAATTTTAGTATAATAAAGTGCAAGCTTAAGGTAGCTAGGACTTACCATTGATTTTTGGGATATTTTTTTGTTGAAGGTGTCGCACATTTTTTCCATGGCATGGCGTCTGATAAATTTAGAGCTTTTTAATTCGATTTCTTAGAAAAATTTTGAGTGTGCAGTTTTATTGCCCACTCAATTCTAGTGTTACAAAATCCAAATTTGAAGCAGCTAGGACTCATCGTCGATTTGTAAATTTTTGTTTTTTTGTTGACGGTGCCTGTCATTTTCTTCCATACGAAGTATGTTCGATGATATGAAGAAAATGAGCAACACCTTCAACAAAAAAAATTTATTCAAAAATCAACAGTAAGTCCCAGCTAGTTTAAACGTGCGCTTAAATTAAACGGGCTACAAAACTGCATAGCCGAAATCCTCCAGTGAAATCTAATTAAAAAGGTCGACATTTTTACATAAAGGTGAAACTAATTTATATAAGTGTGTTAAAAAAAATATCTATATATAACTAATATATATATGTATATGAAGAGCAGAAATGAGCTTCTGGATGTTGCTTTATTCTGTGGCTAATACTTTTTTACGTAAACTCCAATAAATATAATTTCGTGATGGAAACTTTTTCGTTATAAATAACTGAAGATAATGCATTTTCTAAAATAGGTCAAACGCCAGAAGAATTACGTACTATTTATTTTATAGCGCTTAGTCCCGACCTAAGCTTGCTATTAGTACCTATGTATCAAAATGCTCGCGAATTTGGTCTATGACTGTGACCGCAAAATGTGTGTACTATTCAAAACCAGTTGGTTCCAGTTCCAATTTCGTTTGAAATAAATAGTCAATACCTACTTATCATAGTGATATTTCAAAATCTGGAAAAATTTGTTTTGAAACCTTTTTATGACGCAATGTTTTTATACTTAATGCCCTCTTTCCACTATGCCTCGTTTACAATGTGAAAGTCCAGTTAATGGCCTATTGTATACAGGCACTGGAATGAATTTTTCTCGGTAAAAAGCTCATGGCAGTGACTGGAATTTCAGTCGACTTTTCATGCCTGAATTACTGAATAAATTAAAACGTGAGCAAGGTAGCTAGAATTGCGGTTACAAGAAGTGGTGACAAAATGTTCGGTAACAAGCAGAAGAGGCATTTTAATAAAAAAAAAAGNAAGAGCAGAAATGAGCTTCTGGATGTTGCTTTATTCTGTGGCTAATACTTTTTTACGTAAACTCCAATAAATATAATTTCGTGATGGAAACTTTTTCTTTATAAATAACTGAAGATAATGCATTTTCTAAAATAGGTCAAACACCAGAAGAATTACGTACTATTTCTTTTATAGCGCTTAGTCCCGACCTAAGCTTGCTGTTAGTACCTATGTATCAAAATGATCGCGAATTTGGTCTATGACTGTGACCGCAAAATGTGTGTACTATTCAAAACCAGTTGGTTCCAGTTCCAATTTCGTTTGGAATAAATAGTAAATACCTACTGATATTTCAAAATCTGGAAAAATTTGTTTTGAAACCTTTTTATGACGTAATTTTTTATACTTAATTGTATACAGGCACTGGAATGAATTCTTCTCGGTAAAAAGCTCATGGCAGTGACTGGAATTTCAGTCGACTTTTCATGCCTGAATTACTGAATAAATTAAAACGTGAGCAAGGTAGCTAGAATTGCGGTTACAAGAAGTGGTGAAAAAATGCTCGGTAAGAAGCACAAGAGGCGTGTTAATAAAAAAAAAATAAGCAGTTTTAGCAAATTACATGTTTTAACATTTTCTGATATTTTATTTCCTTTTCCAATGCTTAGATATGTATCTTTAAGATATGCCTTTTTACTGCGTTTATCTTCAATTCATGATGACTGTATGTTTATTTCACAGGCTTATAAATAGGTGGAATAATGCAGACAGTCATCATTACAATCCAACGCTGGTCTCGCCCACCGGATTGGCATGTCGCCTTTTTATTGCGTAGTAGATTATGAACATAATTTTTCAATGTTTTTGGCCCCCCGCGTGGTTGTGCTCGCGTGGCATTTCGAACATTTTAATCAGCTATTTTACTCCTATTTATGATTACATTGCAGGTATATCTATGTAGTTTTTATCTTGTGACACATATGACACATTTATTGTTTTCGATTTATTAACCACAACCAAGGCCATGTTGTAGTACTTATGTATGTGNTGGCATTTCGAACATTTTAATCAGCTATTTTACTCCTATTTATGATTACAATGCAGGTATATCTATGTAGTTTTTATCTTATGACACATATGACACATTTATTGTTTTCGATTTATTAACCACAACCAAGGCCATAGTACCTATGTATGTATGTACCTGATAATACTCGTGCTGCTTTATCTATAGCTCTGCAAAATAAAAAGTACCCATGTGCTACCAATACTATTCAAGCAGTTTCAAGTAACATTAAATTTTTTCTATTGACAGCTAAATCTCTAAACGAAACGCTCGCTAATTTGCCTAATATGTATATCGCCTCTCTTATACTTGAAGCATGAATGTGCAAATTTATCAGTTTTAAGTTTCTGGGTAGGCNCCTGATAATACTCGTGCTGCTTTATCTATAGCTCTGCAAAATAAAAAGTACCCATGTGCTACCAATACTATTCAAGCAGTTTCAAGTAACATTAAATTTTTTCTATTGACAGCTTAATCTCTAAACGAAACGGTTGCTAATTTGCCTAATATGTATATCGCCTCTCTTATACTTGAAGCATGAATGTGCAAATTTATCAGTTTTAAGTTTCTGGGTAGGCTCGATAAACCGTTGGATGTTCAGTGTTATACCAAAACCAAATATTTTAGAACTTCAATTGCATAAATGTAGAGTTACATAAGTCTCGTAAAAAAAATCTCGAACTTGATTTCCCAAAATTTTCTTTTCAAAACCGCTCTATCTCAAAAAACTTTTCAAGAATGCGCTATTTCAGAAATTCGTTTAAGAACGCCCTAACCCAGAAATCGGTTCATAAACGCCCTATCACACTTGAAAATTTATTGAAAATGTTCAAATATAGGGCGTTTTTGAGCCGAATTCTGAGATAGGGCGTTCTTCAACCAAATTCTGAAATAAGTCGTTCTTGAAAAGTTTTTTGAGATAGCACGTTTTCGAACTGTCTGCCGAGATAGGTCGATCTTTCACTCAGCAGTCGATATACTCGTAGAATGTATGTATGTTGGTACATCTTAGTAATCAGCTTCTACTAATATAGATATATTTGGACATTTGCGAATATACTTAGTTGTCGATTTACTTTCCTTACGTTATTGCTATTGCTCTATACGCCACTTAATGAATATTTAATGGCTTTACTTAGTTGTCGATTTACTTTCCTTACGTTATTGCTATTGCTCTATACGCCACTTAATGAATATTTAATGGCGTTTTCGTTTCTACCAAAAAAGATTACCTTCTCTTTGCCCTCTACACACAAACACCAAGCAGAAGGCAATGAGAAGGCAACAGTTTTTGTAGAAATGAAAACGCCATAAGTCTTTCTGTATCCTCCGTTATGGCAGGCTATTCCGCCGAAACGGCTGTCCTTCGTCAGACCGATCCCGGAAATCCCGGTATCAGGGATTTCAACACAGAGATTCGGCAACTGGAGAACGTACATAAGCGGAAGAATTGGGAAAAGCATCTGAAGTCTTGTAACTCTGCCTCTGGTGTGAGCAAGCGTTAGTCATCCGACAAAGCGCGGAAACAGAGTCGAAATCTCTTTCGGTGACCACGCCTCCTTGGATCCGCAGATTTGGGTGCTGGGAGAGTAGACTACTGGAAAATTTGGAGGGTGACCCACTGCTCAAACTGGGGAAACTGTCCAACAAATGAGAGTCTTATCGTCCGATAACTCTCCTTTCGATGACATTTGAGGTCCTGGTACTCAGCATGGGTTCCGTAAAGTGCACAGCACAACAACAATACTCAACGCCATAAATACCCAGATAACTCGTGGCCTTAACCGAAACCGCCTCTGTGCTAGTAGTGTTGGATCTGTTTAAGGCGATTGACACCGTCAGCCACTCCATGCTACTAGAAGACATCCAGGCTTCGTCTCTCCCGCAGGAACTCAAACGGTGGTGGACAAATTATCAGAGCGGTCGCCATTCGGCAGTCATTTTTAGAGACAAAACCAGCAAACCAAGAAAAATTAAACAGGGGTATCCACAGAGTGATGTCTGGGAATTGAATTCATGACTTGTGCTCGGCAGAAAATGGCTTCATCTTCAAGCTTTCTCTGTTCTTTAATGCATGGAGCCTAACCCTCTTCCCTACGAACTCTTCGGCAACTTTGTTTACCTGCATGAAGGAGGTCAGACTGCAGCAGTCACGTCCATGGCGAACCAATTCTACGGTGAATCGGAGTTACCTTCGACAGTCTGCTCTCCTTCTCGGCGCATATAACTTCAACAGTCAACAGAGCACAGAGCCGCAGCAAGGTCCTAAAGTCGCGCCAGCATCTGGAGAAAAGACATTTTTGGCAACATACAAGCCAATTGACCGACCGGTTCTAAGTTATGCAGCGCACGCGTGGTTGCAGGACGCAGTGGACGAAGCTACACAGCTGCCAGAACACAACACTTCAACCGCGACTGGATGCCTTCTGATGCCGCCCCACTAAAGGCTAGTAGTGCCACAGACGCGGACACCCGAACAGATAACTGCTTGCAGAAGAGCCCTCACCAAGGCACGTCATGAGGCATCTTTATGAACTGATGGGCGAAGTCCACTCACACTATATAGACTTTTATAAAAAAATTTAAACGTCGAATAAACAGAAGAAATAGAGCCAAACTGGTTAAAATAAAATAATAATAGGTTGGCGCTTACAGTTTTACGCCGACTCCACACGGCGACTGTTTTTCATGGCAGAAGTACACTCAGAGGATTGCCATTGCCTGTCGGCGGGATTGCGGTTTTTTGCTTTTATTTTTTATTTTTTGATGGGTTGAACCGGGCTTGCACCCAGGCCTGAGTCTGAAGATGTCCTAAGAGCATGATTTGAGGTGTCGTCAACTTATTACTTGCATAAGTCCTGAACTTGATAAGTACATATGAAATCTAAATGCGGGATTATCGTAGATATAGTATACATTTAGGCGGTAGGTGTTAGTAGTCGGTCTGTGTGGCCTTCTTGTGAACTAAAACTGCCAGTAAAAAATAACCGCAAAGGAATTATCAATGTGGCAAAGAAGTGGTCACACAAATAAAAAATGATATAACACCAAACTACCTTTCCTATTTCGATAAATTTAAGAGCGATTAAAGATGTTTAAAGTGTAAGTTAGTTAAAAATTAAAATGATGTCATAAAATCTAGATACTCAGATGACACATATTCGCATCAACGCATCCACCACTCGCACATAAATTTAAAATTATTTGCAAATAGCCAACATCGCAGCATTTAAATCTTAATTGTATTTCGTTGTTTAGTGAAAGTGCAGGCATTCTCAAGACGACATAAAAACTTTTGACGATGACAGCGTGCAGCAATGAACAGTAAGCGTGGACATTTTGAGCATCTCCTCATGCTATTTATGCGAAAGAATAAAGCGATTACGTAACCCAAAAAGAGCAGTGCACTTGCCTGAGGGGAGTTTTCTGTTTTTCCTTTATTTATTTTTTTCTTTTGTTTTTCTTTGCCATATTTGCACCTTTTAGAAACACGCATGCATGCACATTAAGCCGCATCACGACATATCAAAGCAAAAAAAGTTGATCGTGTATCAGTTTTATTTAAACCCTTATGTCGAAAAAAAAAGTTGGGTGTAAACACTTTTTTTAGGCACCCGCTAAAAGCCGCTAAATCGCGTTTTTGCAAAACTTTCTTATTTGATGTGTGATTATCAAAATTTCAAATCTCAAAGCTATAATTAGCCATTAATCAATTTCGATTTTGAAACCCGATATAATTTATACCTTTACTAAATAAAATAAAAATCTAGAGATATTATTTCCAAAATGAGTGAAAGTATAAATCTAAATGGTTTTTTGAACCTATATTCTTTAATAGCAAGTTAAAGTCCTGAGCGAGACCTTTTCGGCGACATATATATTTTAAAAATCAATCGCAAAAAAACGCGATTTATCGGTTTTTAGCGGGTGCCTAAAAAAAGTTTTTACACCCAAAATTCTTTCTCGACATAAGATTAAAATAAAACTGACACACCCTTGACTTTTTTTCGTGATACGCCCTAATGAACATAACAAATTGACATAGCTATGTGCATACATATATAAATGCATACATACTTATTCTGCGTAAGCAAACTGAAACGTGTGACCATAAAACGTGACTGACAGTTGGCCAAGTTCGCCTTTTACAACAAAACGAGTCACTGGATTTGTGAAAAGCGGTAGGAAGAGTTATGCGCCACCAAAAGTTTTAAAAATAAATTGTCATAAAAATGTCAAACGACTTTTTATGGACTTAGGTACGACCCAAATAACAATCACTAAATTTAAGTATGAATGAACATTTCTATAGACGATGCCCTTCCAGGCTCATACCTAAGACCTGTATAAAAGGCGAAAAGTTGTATTTAATTTTTTTATGTAAAAATACTTACACATTAATTGAACAGATTTATAAAATTTCGTGTAATTCACTTTAGTATATTTGTTTTTTTTTTAAGTATTCGAATTACGTGCGCATTTGGCGCTGCGCTAAAGTCACAAAGCCGTAAAGTACTAAAAAGCAAGCTGTTGCCTGCAATTTTATTCATTTTTCTTGCAGAATGAAAAAGCAATAAATTAAATAAAAACACTTAGGCTAACCAAAATTAGGAGATCCGTTTTTCCACTCAACTATATTCCAATTTGATATCCTGTGGCTAGTATAACAAAACAAACAAAAAACAACGGTAATTTCCGTGCAACCGAAAGCCGCGGAAATATTAAAAAAAAAAGAACAAAGCCACGAAAAGCTCAATACCATTGGTAGGAAAATTAGACCTTAGCTAGCATAAGATTGCCCTAAAATTCGGTAAAGACGATAAAAGAAAACATATAAACTGTTTTTGTAAGAAGAGTAAAAAATATAAGCAAGAATGAGCTTGAGTACATACTTTATATGTATGTATGTATGTACATTGGCTCATAGAGAGGAAAGAAGTAAAAGTTGTAAAGAAAAGCACAGCAGAGTGTCCGAAATACAATAGGCCGCTTGCGGTAAAATACTTGTATTTAATATGTGTGCATATTAGGGTGGCCTAATATGCGTGAGAGGAAGCTAAGTCGGAATTTGTATGCTTTCACCACCTACGATTGTTCTAAACCGAAAAAATCTATCCTAGTTTTTCATTTTGAAATTAAAAATATTTAGATGGCGCTCAAAGTTTTCCAAGTATTTTATTTGGAAAAAACCAACTTTTCGTAGAAATGGTATAGCATTCTTAAAAATCTATATTAAATTAAAAATCAATTTTATTCTGCTTATCTGCAAGACATTTCCTGGAATAATACACAATTGTTTATTTAACCACATAGAACGATACTAGGGGTTGAGAGCATAAAGAATTCAATTTTTTTTTTTACCACCCTAGTTTATATACGCATATACATATACATATGTATGCCTATATGTACACACATACAAATTTGTCTAGCTTACATGGAAATAAAAGCCAATTTGGTATTTTTTCTTTAAATTATGAGATTTTTTGCGGAATTAAGGCTTGCGGCCAAAGCTTTACGATTCCTTCAATAACTCTTGAAATTTTCTGAACTTATCGTCGTGGATATTCACTAGCTTTTGATGGGATGTTAAATTTTAGAATTTAAGAACTTATTCGAGCCATTTCCAGAGAAAATGGGTTGCTTTTCGGTTCATACAAAGTAGTTGGATAAAACATTAAAAATATATATCAGCTGGCATTTGGACAATGGTCCAAAAAACAGATTAAAATGTTAAACTCTCACCACCCCCTAAAATTTTTCTAAATGGAAAAGAAGAATACCCGTATTTTTTTGTTAAAAAATTTATATTTATAACTCCCTCAAAGCCCATGAAGTTTTCCATGTATTTTATATAAAGGAAAAATTATTTTTTCGTAGAAATGGTTGAAAATCAATGTTGAAAATCAACATTTTTCGAATGGATATCTGTATTGTTCTCCAGAGGACTTCCAACAATATAAATGTTCATTTTAACATTTTTTAGGACTAACGACTTTTGGTTGGTCCCCCCCGTTGCATTTTTTTGGGGGTTTTTGGGGGACCTAAAAAAATAGTTATGTAATATTTAAAATTTATAAACACATAATTGGGTATTGTTATTGAAAGCCTCCTTAAGGGAGACACAGAGTTTTTCGTGCGAAAAATATTATGGGTTTTCATTTAAACGCTTAAATGCCTTGTAAAAGCGTGAAACTCGAAAAAAACCGATTTTCCATAAAAAATTAAGTAAGCTTACGAGGCTTACGTAGATGCGAAGCATTTACGCGCTTAGATGAATACCCCTATTGATTTTCAAGAATTCTATACCGATTATACGAAATAGTGTTTTTTCATGAGCTTTGGAAGCATTTTTTTTTTTTAAGAAAATAATACGATTATTCTTTTTTCCATTTAGATAATCTAGTGACATTTTTAATAACTCTTTTCTACGAATGTTTTTTTAGACCATCCTAATGTACGTTCCTTCCCTACAACTATTTAAGTTATTTTCGCATTAAAATTTAAACGAAAGGCCCAATTATCCATATAGATATTTCCATTAATGGGGTATTTTTTTCTTTTCCTTTTAACATATGTTTGCAATCTTCCTTTTCCAAAGCTTGTCGAAAATGTGTCACGTTCTCACCGCCTACGTGTCATGATGTCAACGCACTAAAACAAAGACAACGCACAGATATCTTCCCTTAACACATTTCACATTTTTTTATTTACCATCTCATTGCCTTACGTACATTTATTCAAATTTCTTAGAAGCTGTTGAAATTTCTAAGTGTTTGTGTTCTGGCAGGAAATGTGTATTATTTCAATATTATACAAATATTTAATTTTATGTAAGTAACACGCTACACAACCGCACCTACCAAGGGCCAAACACTTGCCTATTATTGGTGCTCAAGTTGTATACTGAACCACATACATACATATATACATACATATTAAATCGTTTCATTTACTAAAAGACGAATCAATAACTTTTATTAGACTTTATTAGCTTGTGATAAAGTAAATGGGAATGAAGCAATTGCTTGCAATTTTCAATTTCTGGACATGTTCAGAGCAGCTCATTAAAAATTAACTCAGTATGCTCAGTAATTCACTAAAGTAAATATCAATGCAAGCTCTTGGGTAGTTACGCGGTCACTTTCGTTTCCTTTCTATTCTATGGATCCATCCTCCATCCTACACATGTATTTCAATATGTATGTATGTATTATACTGTGAGGCTGATGTCACGTATACGCCACTGTACACGAGTGTACAATAATAAAAAAATATTGGCAGCTGGTAAACTTCAAGGAAAAATTAGGTATTGAGTTTGTTACGTGCGAGCTATGATGAATCGCGAGGGTCATTTCTATTCTTAAAGCTGTGCAATAGCATATATGTACTCAAGGGAAAGCAACTTAAATAAAGAAGGCAATAATAATATAAAAAAAAAAAATAGGAGGAGAAAATGTTGTTGAAATTTGCAGTAATTAGCTTTGTAAGAAGTTAAAAATAAATGAAAGTATTCTTATAATAATTAATATTATGGCCACGAACGAGCGAGGAAAATTAAGCTTACTACATAAAATGCGCTAATTGGGCTGAGTTAAATCTAGTAGCGCCACAAATTTCAAGGCATATATATTTGGTAGACAAGTAAGTTTTAAATATTGTCAGTTACCTTGTATGGGTCGTGCCATTGTGCGCCGCAACTCGGCTATATGGCACGTATAAGAGTATTCTTTCTGCTATGGGCACTCTAGAATTCTAAGAAGTTCCTGGTTAATTCCGGCCCGAATAACTCTGTCCAACGTTGTTGTTATACGGGTGAATACCTTACCATCTATCTACTATCTACTAGAAAATCGACCCGCGCAAAGGCAGCTTTATAGAAAACTTCAGTGTGAAGCAAAATCTATTCCATTGCAAACCTCTATGACTACATACATATCGTCACTTCTTCATTTTTTTTTGATACTAACACTCTAAAATTCTTGTTGATGGTGTATTTTAATTCAGCCTACAAAAATTCATGGAAAAACGCAGTTTCGAAAAAAGTGTTGGTTAGGGCCTATGCGAATTAAGTTAACGATATGAACTATATATGTATGTACATAGGTACTTATATACATACACACGTACGCAAACATAAAGCCATTGACTATTGCAAAATTTAACGCCCACACGCCTAGCTCAAAAGCGTTAAGCACTCAAACAAAGGTACACACATACACACGTACATACATACATATGTATATGTAATGCTGGCGCCAAAGGCAGTTGGTGGGAGTAGCATAAAGGTCTAATATATCATAAAATGCAGTGCACGTGTCAGAAGAATTTCCACGCAATAAATTTTAAAAAAAAGCAACGATCAGCCTACAGGCTAAATCTGAGTGAGTACAGTGGTACAAAATTACTTTTATCCTCTTAAAAATTACAGCACCTCTTATTCGCGTACATCTTGCCATCAAATTAAGAGAGCGGCTTCTGAACAGGAACTAATTTACTTATCAACCAAGTAAATCCACCGAGACTGTCATTCATAGCCTCACTTCGAACACTAAAAAGTCTCGGGAGTCCAAAAACTTTGCCTTTACAAATATCTCTGGATCTCAATAAAGGATTCGCTGTTAAGCGAGGGAGTGATAAAAATAAGAAAAAGCGGTATGAAGCCAGCCACCGCGACAGAATAGATTACAGCAATAGGGCAGTATATTCTCTGCACTAATGTGGACTTTTGTTATATGCCGGTGAACTCCTCGTCACACTGAATACACTGAATAGCCAAGGCGTTGACCTTGCTTATTTTGGTTCCAGGTCACAGTGAAATCGCTGGATATTGTATGGCCAATGAGTGGACAAGGTAGGGAATCCTTGAGGAACTGATCACGTGCAGAGCTGAACTGGGTGCTCCCCTTATACCTGATTTTCATCAATCATAATGCTGTTTCGATCATTCACATTTTTTTGTTTTACCTTTCCGATTTGAAGATGTTTAATGGAACTAACTAGCTTGACATATCCCGTTGCCCTCCAGAAAGATTTAGCTAACTTGCCCAACTGGAATTTTAGAAATAAATTAACATCAACAAATGCTTGCATCTTTCCATTTCTAAAGCCTCTAAATCTATCACAACGTTCTACAGCCTTTTAAAAGCAGAACTGTCAATAAATTCTTGGATCTTGGTGTTATTTTTTTTACTCAGTATTTTCGTTTGTTAAGCATACAGCTATGTTGTTCCTAAGGCTTATTTCAATCTCACTTTTTCGTGATGATATGCAAAGGACTTCATAGATCCGTATACTAGGAAAACGCTTTATAACTCGTTAGTCAGATCAAAGTCAGAGCATGCACCAATTTATTCTAGGCATTCCAAAAGAATTCAAAGAGTACAACGCAGTTTCCTTCAGTTTTCCAAGTTTAGAGCCTCTCTCGTCTAATAATGCTAAATGTATGCCTCGCAGCTCCTCGTCCTATTAATTCTTTAATGTTCCTTTATGATGTTCTTACTGGCCTCGTTAATTGTACCGTTATGCTTTAGCATTTGTAACTAACTTGTCGCCTGATCTGGAAGGTTTTTGTAATCATAGCCTTAAATAAATAAATGAAAAGAAATGAAAGAATACAGTACTGGCAACGAACAGTCTGATGAACTAGCAAAATACGAAGCTACTACATCATTACTACACAACTGAATTTGACTAAAGCAATAATATAAAATAATATTCGGAATATTAGTATTTACATACAAACTGTAATTTCCCTAAAATATTTGTTTAAGCTTTACTACTCGCTTACTTGGTTATAAATTCATTAAAGCCACATCAGTACATTTCTATCCGATTGCCCTGCAGCTTACTTACGCATATGTTTATTCTGTTTAACTAGAAGTGAGTACATACATATGTATGTATGAAGATGCCGCTTTTGAAAGCATCAATTTAGCTATAAAAGCACGCACTCAATACACAAGGGAACAATGAAACAAGTCTGCCATTTCGCAGTTGAGGCAATATCCAGCCTACACATACATACATACATTTGCCTGTGCGTATGTGGTGATAGCTGCTCCTTTGGAAACTCAGAATAAATATTTAAACACTTATTTGCCAAAAGAGGCGAAACTTTGCACATTGACAAATACTAATAAAATAATAGTTTGCTTTGGTGTGTTTTTGTTCGTGGAATTTGAACGTTAGTGTTCAATTGAAGAATAGCGCACATGTGTAAATATATGATATAGTATGTACATACTGAAATACTTTCATACAAATATCCTATATAAGCGATTACTATCAAGCCCTAAATATTTGATATTACCTTGTATGTATGTGTGGATCGTGTATATGAACTTAATAAATTTATTCAAACCCTTATATTCACGCGCATATATAAATAAACACAAACATATGTATGTAGGTGTCATGCGATATTTGCATATTTATTCAATTACGAATTTTGTTTATTTGAATACACAGTGTAAAGTGTGTTATAACTTTTTTCAAAAAAAAAAAAAGTGTTTGCTTACTAGGCTGGGTCAATTTTATATGTGGGGAAATAAAAGGCATTTGATCGTACTGTAATATTTAGTAATATTACAGGGGCGGACCCAGCACCAATTCTTGGGGGACCGGGGGTAAATTTTCAACATATATCGNGTGAATTTGAGAAATTTTAGTAAATCCCAATAATTCAATATAATGATGAATACTAGATTTCTAGAAATTTTTAATTTTTTTTTTTAATTTTGAGAATTGTAGGAATTCTAACAAATTTTTTCTAAGTGTCGAATATACAAAATTGATGAAACGAAATTAAGAGTTTTCGAATGTTGAAAACATTTTCATATTCCATCGTTTTTGAAAATTTAAAAAATTTTCTTAATTCTAGAAGATTCAAAAAATTTTGGACGTTGATGTTTCCAAAATTTTCCAAAAATTTAAAATTCTCAAACTTATTTATATCAGTACAAAATTTTGGAAAAGTTCAGAAGAGTGGAACAATTTTGGAATTTTTCAAAAACGTTAATATCTTTTAAAATTCTAAGAATTTTCTATTTTTTACACACAAGTACCATGAACATAAGAATTTTCCGAAAATTTGTGATGTTCCACATTTTTACATTTATGATGGATTTTACGATGAATAAATTTCTCAAAATTTTGGAAAATATAAAAATTCAATAATTTTGTACATTTCAAAATATTCTCATTTTACCAAAATTTCTAGAATCTCCTGGATTTCGAAAAGTTTTTGAAATTTTGGAAATTATCCTAAAAATAAAAAATCTCAAGAAAATTAATAATAAATAAATTTAATAATATTTATAAAATTTTGGAATTTTCGTTGGTTTCTGAACCTGTGAAAATATTCAAACTTGCTGTGGCTTTCAACTGGGTAAAATAATACAAATTCGAAAATATAACAAAAAAGTGTAAAAATTTAACATTAAGTGCATAATTCCAAAATTTTGAAAATTCAGTGAATTCGAAAAACTGATAGGCCTACTTAAATAACATAATGCTTCGAACTTAGCACACAGCTAAAATTTCAAACTCAAGTAAAATTTTACACACTTTTTCCATGAATTATTTATTATTCATTAGGTTTGTTCCCCAAGCTTCTCGAAGTCAATTCCCCAATTTCCCCCGCCTGGGTCCGCCACTGAATATTATGTTTTCTTAGGTCTAAGCCAATAATAACTGGCCACGAAAGATTAATTTAAAACATATCTTCAGCCCGCGTAACGAAAATAACGAAGATATAGTCAGTTTAAAAAAATACCTAACTCATGACAGCCACTTCTTGAAAGAAGAGGCCCTAACTCATTAAAGGTGTTTGAATAGCCTTTGTTTTATATATAACTTTCGCATTAAATGAAATAAAGGGATTTCCTCTAATTTGCTCTGCACAAGATCTGCACGCTGCTGAGCTCAGTTCATGCTCCTTTCTTATTGTGCAAGGTTTAAAACGTACAAATTGTAATATTAACATTTCTGATAGGGATTTTGTTATACGGAACAATAATATTCTATTTTCAATTTTGTTGTAAAAAGCCCTAACTCACAGTTTTTTTTTTTTTTAAGCCCTAACCAACAAAACTCCACGAAAAAAAAATTTTATAAAAACAATAGAACCAAAATTTGTCGCTTTTATTTTATATTGATTTGCATTTAAAAATGTTTAACTGCCTAGCATTTCAGAATGTATTAAGTTTTTAATTCTCCTGTAATTTACCGAAAATGCAAAACGCCCTTTCCATATAATACTAAAGATTTCCAGGTAATTAACATGGACTTCTCGATGACTTCCATGCTTTATAATATAATGCCACAAGCTGTTGTACAAACCGAGATGAAGCTGATTAATTATGAAGATATAATATT
>NW_016165724.1:24747-26583 GCF_001687245.7 Rhagoletis zephyria | reverse complement strand
AGTAAATAAAAATCTACGAATACATTTCATGAATATTTTGTCATAGGGCTATTATTAAATACAGACATAACTTTGTCGGGCGTGGTTACTGACGTATATAGAATTATAATGCGTTGGAGAGAGATAAATATACAAGTTCAACGCGCTAATTTAGGTATCCTTGTATGTGTATACCTGTTACTCGTCTGGCATATACTCCAACTGCGAAAATAATGACAATTATAATTTATGTAGATCCCTGGATAAAAGATTGTCACAAGTTACTTTCGGTAACTCACGATTGAAGTTTGGAATGCAATTTCTCAGAAACACGACTACAGATTTTCTCCAAAGTGTCGGAGAATGCTATGTACTAGTTCATGAAATTCTTAAATTATCTTATTTTTTTAGTTTAGTGTCAACCATTTATGAGTTTAATAAAATTTTGTCGTATACGACATTTGTCAAAAAATTTTTTTAGTGATATGCGCCAAAATGTGATGACAATTTTTATAAATTAACCATACTTTTTACTAATCAGCCTAATCGTGAGTTTCGCCCGAACAAAATTTCGCCAACAATTTTTTCATCCACCTGTAGTGAACAACTCTAAAATTTCTGGGACCAGGAGGCTATCAGCACCAACTAGGGCAAGACCGTTTTGCAGGATTAGCGCAATCCACGACTTCTAAATGTATCACGGAAGTAGTCAATGCGATTGAAAAAACTTTATGTCCGAGGCACATAAAATTTGAAATGACCGTGCAAGAAAAGCGTGAATCCAAAAACCATTTCTACTCAAAATTTGGATTACCAGGAATAATAGGTGCTGTTGATGGAACCCATATCCTAACCATCTGGATAAAGGATGAACATCTGTTCTTTAACCGGAAGCTAAAGCATAGCATCAATGCAATGGCGGTAAGTTTTTAATACTTACAAGTTTTTGTTCATACCATTTCATAACATTTTTTGATTAGATTTGTGATCACAAGATGTACATAAGAGCTGTGAATGGAGTCTATGGTGGAGCGGCTCATGATTCTCATGTATGGAGCTTGTCAAACGAACGACAACATATGAAAGCCCAATACCAAAATGGAGACAAATCATCTTGGATAATTGGTAGGTGACTTTATCCATATGTACTTGTATCACTTAAAGCAATCTTACACGATATATATTTCCATATGTAAATGCTACTTTTGTGATACAATGTAATATATGGTACATACGAGTACATACAAAAAAGCAGCATTTACATATGTAAATGCATATGGTGTAAAAATTCTGTTAGTAGCACAGTACTCTGTAACAAACTCTTATATAATCTGTTTTATATTCCAAAACGTACCGGTTTTTACAAATTTGCATGCATTATCTTCTATTTTCAAGGTGATTCTGGATATCCATTAGATCCATGGCTCCTCACACCTTACCGTAACGCAGAAGAAAATTCTCCAGAAATGTTATATAATGAAAGGTTTACCAAAGCGCGATCGATAATAGAACGAGTGTTTGGAATTTTAAAAGGTCGCTTTCGTTGCCTACTTGCTGGAAGAGAGCTTCATTATACACCCGAAAAAGTAGTAAAAATTTTAAATGCTTGTTGTGCACTGCATAACATTTGCCTTACATATAGGCCCCTATTATGAGTTGCATTCGATTTTCGACTGTGGTCGAAAGTGCTGAGCGAACGAATTTTCATTTGGTATTATGGCGCTCATTGGATGAAGAATAGCGCTATTGTGAATTTCGCTCGTTTAGGTTGTTCACAATAGTATATTTTTCACCGCTGAGAAGCTTTGTTTACAGATCGAGCTAACTAAATAGTGTGCTTATACATATGTACATATG
>NW_016165724.1:0-14985 GCF_001687245.7 Rhagoletis zephyria | reverse complement strand
AGCAGCAAGTTTTACTGTCGGAGTTACTGCCGTAGATCTTATAGGTGCATGTAATTCGTGTTCTATGCTTCTCAACACATAATTGAAGGCATCCTTGGAAAGCCGAAAATTTTTTATGAAGCTATATTTTCAAATATATAATCATTAATAAATTAAATTTATAGCCGGTTACATTACATATGTATGCATTTACCTTCTTTCCGATAATTCATCAATATTAAAATGATCTCTTATAGCCCTTCTTGCATTTCTCTCTTCATTAATTTCTTCGTCCATCCACAATGCAACAGAATCCATTTTTTGTTTGTTGATAAAATGAATAACAATTGTTTAATTTAAATTATGTAGTTGTTTACTTGTTTTCCTTCTACGTATTTTGACGTTTGACATTCGAAAATTCTGGCACAGGGTGGCACAACTTTCGCAAAACTAGAAACTCGATCCGAAACTTTTACAGAATGCTAAACCAAATTCGAATCGAATAACAAATTCGAATAGAATCAACTTTCGATTCGAGTTACAGAATAGGGCCCCTGCTACTTGAATTTTGACAATTCTGATCTAAAAGTAAACGAAACCTCAGAAACTTTAAATGCACTGCAATTCACTAATACCTACTTCCGCAAAAATCACCTTTTTCGTATTTTCCTTGTTAAAAGTTATATTAAATCATATCTTTTTATCGCCTTATTCATAAAAAATAAAAATTTTAAAAAGCGCTTTAAATTGCCGTTTGCAAACATTTTTCAATTTATAAACCTTTTTTAAAGCTACTTCTGTTTTTATAAATAAGGCTATTAGAATTTACCACAATTAAAACGAGTTCCCTATCGAAAAATTTATTATTAAGAAAATTGGCTGTTCTCACGTTTTCTTTCAACATCCAATTCGGCTTTGTTTACTTTTTGTACAGATACGTATGTCGCTCTGGAAATAAATATATTTTAATTTATATGTTTTCCTAAAAATAAATGCAAATTTACCTTTTTTTTCCACCGGCAGGCACGAATATGGTATTCAAAACAGAAACAATGACAACGACTTTTTCTCACACATTCATCATCTTCACATTGTTGTATTTTAGCGCAAAACGATAAGTTTCACAAATATTTTAAATTATTGCCTGGAACATACACATTTAGCGTTAGTATTGAAAATGCAAGACTTGGCATGCATTTTTAATTTCTCATTTAATCAATTCAAATGAATAAAAACATTTTTCTAAAATATTTCTCAATTTACATTTTAAAGTTTTTTCGGAAACTTGAATGTAACTCTGTGCGGAGAAAGAGAGAATTGAAAATCAGGTTATCTCAGCTGTTTTCAAATGTAAACAAACAAAATGGCGCTTTCCATACTTGTAAGCCTATACAATGCTTCGCACTTCTATGTGAAACTCGGGCACTTTCATATGCATTGTGTTTATATGTCAGGGCATATGGGAGGGCGATAATTTTTTTTTATGTTTAGAGTGCAAATTTGTATATGTAAGTGCTTATGGAGTCAGCAGCTCTAGTATAAATCAAGGCATATCAAACAGGTAGTAGCATTAGAGCAAAAACAACATTTGCGTTTACTTTGTTGTTGCTTCAGGTCATAGTGAAATATAAAGTGTGCCAGATAGCAATGGCATTCTATTTCGGTACTCTTATTTGACAATTTACTATCAAAAACTTTTCTTTAATTTGACTTTCACGTTAACCTTTTTGAGTGAGAACTTATTAATTTTTTCGATTTGAATAAAAAAATATACAAAATATGCCACAAAATTCTTGCCGATTGTACAAAAGCACACATAGCGTTGCAGTGCTGTTGTTTTCAGTCCAGAAAGATGAGGATCTAAGCCGAAATAGGACAGAGATGTGCAACCAAACCAAGAGTTAATGCCAGAATTGAAAAAAGCTAATACCAGAAACTAAAGAAAAAATAATAACAAAATCAAATTTTGCTTTCAAATATGAAGACGTCAGTTACCTCAGTTACTACGGCCTCAGGTATCGAAAGTATCAAAAATTGTTCTGACAAAATAAAAAATAAAAAATTGAAATTGTTGCATCTTTTTTTCTTATAGCGATTTCGTTTCTACAGAAAATGTTGCCTCCTCATCACCCTCTTCTTAGTGTTTGTGCGTAGAGGGCAAGGAGAATGTTGCCTTTTTCGGTAGAAAGAAATCGGCATAGTAAATTTGTTTGCTTCTCGAAGCATTGATCCCCAGTAATCAGCGGTTTTGCTGCTGAGTTGGGCGAACGTTTCAAAAGCTGCTATTAACTCGCTTGTTTTGTACGGAAAAAGGTTTCACGTGCAAACAGATTTTAACCACTTAGAATTTCGTAAGAATAAATTAAAAATATATGATATTTTTGGGACCAAAAAAATTTGAAAAATCAGCTGCTCTAATGATACTACCTGTTCAATGTGCCTTGGTATATACCATGGTGCAAAAGTTACCATGATACAACCCTGGCAACTGAAGGCACGCTTCTCCGCAAATTTGGGAAAAATTTAATTTAATAAGATACCAAAAAGGGAAGGATACACTATGGAGGAGTTCCCTTCACGCAACAACAGCGGAAAACCAAATTATAACGAGCTCGGTCATCTAAAAATCGAATTCGGACCACTGAATAATATGGCGTCGTTGAAAGTCAAGTGTGGTGTCTGCTCTGTTTTAATTAGAGAAAACTCATCAAGTACTCTATGTTCAGAGTGTGGAACTTGGATCCACTATAAGTGTACAGGGCTAAGCACCAAATAATTTAGCAAGCTAGATGCTGAGATAAAAAAAAAAAAAAACAATACCAAATGGGCATGCGATAGTTGCAAAAGTGAGGTTATTGTAATAGTTGGGGACGATGTGCGTGACTCTGCTGGCGATACTATAGTCGCTAGAATAACGAAAGTCTTCAGCGAGCAATTCCATACATTCAAGAATGATATCGAAAAAAAAGGACAATATTAGGTCCGAGCTGGGGTCCATAGTTCGAACACGTCAAGGCCCTACTGGAAAAAAGGGTTGATGCTGTCGAAGCCAAGCTGGTGAACTTTGAAAGTGAGACTACTAGTGCTAACCACAATGCTGCTGACTATATAATTGCTGAAACTAAAGAGGAAAAAAGGCGAAAGCAGAATGTCCTGGCATTTAATGTACCTGAGTCTGGGAAATCGCGTGATGTGGACGCTAAGCTACGTAGGGTTGGCAGGGCGGTGAACGGGAAGATACGTCCAGAAAATGTGGACGTGGAGGAAATGACCAAGAGAGGGATAAGTAATAAGACCATCAAATATGTTAATGGAGTTCCTAGAATTGTGAACATACCTGCATTTCGCCCCCCCAAGGAGAAACATGAGAACCAACAGAGACATTCTGGTGTATTACCAGAATGTTCGAGGACTCAGAACTAAACTAAAAAACTTCTTAGTTACGTCTGCGGGGTGCCTTTGTGATGTCCTATGTATTACAGAGACCTGGCTGCAATCAACAATTAAAGACGGAGAGATAGTGGATAGCAACTACAGTATTTGAGAAGAGACGGAGACAGACCAGTATGTGTGAACGCGGAGGAGGGGTGCTCATTGCTGTTAAGCGTGACATTGTGGCTGAACTAGTCAGCACAAGCATGATAGAGCAAGTATACATCAAAATAAAAGGTTGCGGCAGGGACATTATTTTAGGTTGTGTTTACATACCCCCACTATCTCGAGCTGACGCTTACTCTGTGCACTTATCAACTGTGACTCACATCAAACGTAAATATCCGAATTGCAATCTATTTATCGTTGGTGACTATAACATTCACATCGGTCTACCACAACTGGAGTGTGAAACGATGATCAATGAGAAATTCGAACAATGAGAACATAATCGAGAGATCAGAGGCCACTTCTACTGAGGNTAATAGTTGGGGACGATGTGCGTGACTCTGCTGGCGATACTATAGTCGCTAGAATAACGAAAGTCTTCAGCGAGCAATTCCATACATTCAAGAATGATATCGAAAAAAAAGGACAATATTAGGTCCGAGCTGGGGTCCATAGTTCGAACACGTCAAGGCCCTACTGGAAAAAAGGGTTGATGCTGTCGAAGCCAAGCTGGTGAACTTTGAAAGTGAGACTACTAGTGCTAACCACAATGCTGCTGACTATATAATTGCTGAAACTAAAGAGGAAAAAAGGCGAAAGCAGAATGTCCTGGCATTTAATGTACCTGAGTCTGGGAAATCGCGTGATGTGGACGCTAAGCTACGTAGGGTTGGCAGGGCGGTGAACGGGAAGATACGTCCAGAAAATGTGGACGTGGAGGAAATGACCAAGAGAGGGATAAGTAATAAGACCATCAAATATGTTAATGGAGTTCCTAGAATTGTGAACATACCTGCATTTCGCACCCCCAAGGAGAAACATGAGAACCAACAGAGACATTCTGGTGTATTACCAGAATGTTCGAGGACTCAGAACTAAACTAAAAAACTTCTTAGTTACGTCTGCGGGGTGCCTTTGTGATGTCCTATGTATTACAGAGACCTGGCTGCAATCAACAATTAAAGACGGAGAGATAGTGGATAGCAACTACAGTATTTGAGAAGAGACGGAGACAGACCAGTATGTGTGAACGCGGAGGAGGGGTGCTCATTGCTGTTAAGCGTGACATTGTGGCTGAACTAGTCAGCACAAGCATGATAGAGCAAGTATACATCAAAATAAAAGGTTGCGGCAGGGACATTATTTTAGGTTGTGTTTACATACCCCCACTATCTCGAGCTGACGCTTACTCTGTGCACTTATCAACTGTGACTCACATCAAACGTAAATATCCGAATTGCAATCTATTTATCGTTGGTGACTATAACATTCACATCGGTCTACCACAACTGGAGTGTGAAACGATGATCAATGAGAAATTCGAACAATGAGAACATAATCGAGAGATCAGAGGCCACTTCTACTGAGGATATATATCACCCAGCGTGAACGGCTCAATTGAAAGCGTGTGTGTGTGTGTTGGCCTCACCAAATACTAATCCAACGTATGATTTTAGAAGAGCGAACTACCCAGCACTGAACAACTATTTCTTGCGAATAAATTGGATTACACTCTGGCCCCTATTATGAGTTGCATTCGATCTTCGACTGTGGTCGAAAGTGCTGATCGAACGAATTTTCATTTGGTATTAGGAGTGTACTCGTACGCCCAACTATCTAAAGTTTTAGAAAACGTTTACTGGTTTTGCGTTCTCGTACCCAAAACACTTGCAAAGTAGGGGAAATTGAGAGAGCAAAATTTGAAAGAGAACTGCAAATTTCTGCTGGAAAAAAATTTTCCCAGCTAAAACTTGCAAGTAAGAAAATCAGCTGATCACAAACACATGTTTGTAAATAAACAAAAGGAAATATGGCCTTTTTGAGTTATTTATTGCAAATTTTATTATTAATGCTAGTATACAACGAAAAGGTGAGTAAATTTAATAAGCACAACGTTTGTTGAGTTTATTTTTCGTTAATTTGCTATTAATCTCCAGTTTGTTTACTTTAGTGTGTGCTGACTATGGTTGCCATATGACATTTTTCGTTTGTACCATAATTTTCCTTTAAATATACCAAAATAGATTTAAATGCAGCATGCTAAATGCTTTTTTGCTGAAGTTTTCGGTTTTGGTAGGTTGGTTGTTGAAATGAAAATTTTATAATTTTAAAGCTACATCTGTAGCTATATCTATTACATTTTTTTTGGATCAATGATGGGTGTTTGGAGGAGATACTCTTGTTTTTGAATGCGTCACCATATGATATCACAAATAATAATGAGAAAAAGAACTTATTCATTCCGATATAATTAATTTGTATTTTAAAAAGGTTTTTCTTATCCAAACCTATTCAATTGTATAAAATGCCAAATCGGGGGAAAATGTACCCAGTAGTAAATAAATTGTCAAATTAATCACCAGTGGCAACTGTGCAAGTGATCAGCTGTTTCAAAGGTTGCAAGTTTTTGCAAATTTTGCTTTCTCGTACTTCTGTTGATATTTTGTCTCTTTGAGAGCGAATGCTGGTAAATTCTCAGAACTTTTGCTGCTGGAGAATTTTGCCCTCTCAATACGAGTACACACCCATTATGGCGCTCATTCGATGAAGAATAGCGCTATTGTGAATTTCGCTCGTTTAGGTTGTTCACAATAGTATATTTTTCACCGCTGAGAAGCTTTGTTTACAGATCGAGCTAACTAAATAGTGTGCTTATACATATGTACATATGTAAATTTGTGCAAATTAAAATGAAATAAAAAAGAAAGCGAGTTTATAAAAGCGTAGTAAAAAAAATTTTAATTAGCACAATGGAGTTCTGGTTGAACGATTCGTCAGAGGATGAGGGCTTAAAAAACTGGCCAGGAGCGGAAAACGTGAGAGTTTAAGTGCAGTCTTTCGAATATATTTTGACATACAATATATTTAAGAAATTTTGTGATCCAAATCTATTTAAAATATATTAAAACTATAAACAGCTCCATGATTTTGTTTTCTGAGATCGTGCCAACAGCGTATAGGGATTTTCTTTCATATATAAAACCAGACTTTCGAGCTTGTGTTTACTATTCACGACGTTAGAACTGCTTGAAATTAATACAAATTGTTTAAAATTAGTGTCCAAAAAGTAAGAAAACAAATCCAAAATAATAAATTTTTTAAATTTTCTAACATTTCGCTACCCAAAGAAAGTAAAATTCTGTTCGACAGAAAATTCGACACTCAACGAAAATTTCGACACGCTTGTATAGCTCATAATACGAATGTCTCTTTCGATCTTCGATAGCCAGCGAAGATCGGAAATCGAATGCAACTCATAATAGGGGTCTGTATCAAATAAATGGCGTTGATGAGAAAGTACGTTGGTTTTATGAAGTTATTAACGAAGCGATAGCCCAGTTTGTTCCACTATGCAGGAGAAGAAACTATGATTTTCCATGCTGGTTTACAAGCGATAAGATACGACGGAAAAAGGCTACCCACGTGAAGTACAAAAGGTGGAAGAATCGTAATAATTATGATGCGTTCTGTGGACTGAGATCAGAATGCAAGAGATTAAGTGCACATCGTTATAGGAATTATTTAGATAAGGTAGAACGAGATCTGAGGACTGACCCAAACAGGTTTTGGAGGTTCTTAAAAAATAAACGACGCGACGATAATGATATCCCCTCAACCGTAACATGGGGACAATCTACTGCTAGGCAAGGCGCCGACATTAGCAATCTGTTCGCCTCCTTCTTCAGAAGTGTCTACAACAATGAACCACATGCCTCCAAAGACGATGATCGCAATTTAAGTGCGAGCAGTAGCGGCGAGGATCTGAGTGCGGATAACCTTGTGGAAAGCTATGTTGCACGTATTTCCGACTTGCGTTTGCGTTTAACGATGGCTATAAGCAATTGTCGCTGCTAAATGTGAATAAGGGCCCTGGACCTGATGAATTGCCTAACGTTTTTTGAGGAACTGTGCTATTGGTCTATGCGAGCCTATAACTCACATTTTTAGTAAATCTTTGGAGATGGGCTTTTTTCCATCCACGTGGAAGCTATCTGGCGACAGGTCTACTGTAAATAACTATAAACCGATATGCATTCAACCATCAATCGCTAAACTTTTCGAAAGGTTAATTATTCCGCAGTTGATTTTCGCACTCAGGAACGCCATAGTATCCAAACAGCTTGGTTTCTTTGATGGTAGATTCACGACCACTAATTTGTATACTTATCTACACAAACTACATTCTTAGTTCGTTGGATAAAAGGCTTAATGTCCATGCGCTATACACTGATTTTAGCAAAGCGTTCGACACGGTCGATCACGAAAGACTATTAATAAAATTAACTCAATATGGTGTGTCCCACAAAGCATTGGAGTAGCTGCGCTCGTACCTTTCGGAGAGGCGTTTGCGAGTAAGGGTCAATGGGCATTTGTCGGAGGAGTACGAAGTCACATCCTGTTTAACATTTTTATAAACTATATTGGCAAAAGGTTCAGATCGGAGTATTTGCTCTATGCAGATGATCTGAAGATTTTTCGAGAAATAGCCGGTGATCACGACGTTATTGAACTCAGCAGGATTGACGCGAACTTGAGTGTTGGTGTGTATTAAATAAGCTCTATCTGAACATTAATAAATGTCGTGTGATTGCCTTCTCGCGCTCTCACCACCAATTACCAGTCAGCAGTGATCGGACTTCTACCACATTGTGGATCTACCACTTTTTTGAGCATCTACCACATCTACCACTCAAGGTCTGAAATCTACCACATATTCGCGTTTTTGAGTAGTTTTATTTTTGGTCGACATAATTTTCTTAATTTTAAAAATTGTCCAGCACTAAACACTATATGGTAACAAGAATGATATAATACAAGATTCTGCCAAGGTTTTTATATATATATAGATTTTGAGATTCTGCATTCTCGGCGGCGATGAAATTTCTCAAGTGAAAGTAAACCAAGCCGAATGGGAGGATAAAATAAACTGTAAAATAGTAAATGTTCTCAATAATAAATTTTTCGAATGTTAAAAAACGGATATTTTTGTGAAAGTATTAGCAAATTTAAGGGCATCGAAAGATTCTGAGGCGTTGTTTACTTTAACTTGAGAATTGTCAAAATCGGTAAATCCCAAGTAGCGGTTTTTGGAACATGCCACATTTGTTCGCTACATCGTGATGTGATAAAAAGAAAAGCTGGCAGCACTCCGCAAGGTTTCAGAAATCTCTTGAAATATGGTCGAAAAATATATTGATATGGAAAAAACTGCTTACACTGTCAAGGAAGAAAAATTGCCAAAACTCAATGCAATTTTTAGCAACTTCAAAATTAATTTTTTTTAGAGTCTAATTAAAAAATTTGCAATTTAGGTAAAACCCTGCAGAATTTTTTTAATTTTTGTACAAAGTTTGATATAAAACCTGAGATCTACCACATTTTTTTCCCGAATCTACACACAGAATTTTTTTAAAGTCCGATCACTGCCAGTCAGATACGTGCTGAACGGCCAGACTATACAAACTCTTAACACGATAAGAGACCTTGGTGTGATTATAGATGACAAGCTGAGTTTCTCGGAACACATTGTCAGTATAACTCAGCGGGCTTATCGTGCACTGGGTTTCATATGCAGGGAATTTAGAAATGTCCACACACTCCACCGACTATTCACGGCTTTCGTCAGACCGATTTTGGAGTACAGGTCGGTCGTATGGTCTCCATTCCCGCAACAGCAAGTCAACAAGGTCGAAAGGGTACAATACAAATTCTGCAAGTGTTTACTATACTTCATACAAGAGGAGGAGTCTATCAGAGTCTGCGATGTGTATAACAAGTTCAATATTGACAGCTTGGCTAGCCGCAGAAGAATGGCTGATCTGACGTTCTTTTACAAAACTATTAATGGCATGATTGACTGTCTGGAAATCCCCAGTTCCTTTGGCTTCGTGTATTCTAAGATCGATCTCAGATCGAGGCGAATACTAGCAGTACAATTATCTCTTGCATGGATCTCATAACAGAATTGCAAGCTTGGTTAACAGACATGCCTCGGACCTTGATATCTTTGGAGGAACCCTTTCTTCGTTCATGGCGCAAACCAAGAGAGCACTACTGATGTCATAGGCAATTTAGAAATAAAGCAATTTAAAAATTAAGCAATATTGAAATTTTTGTAAATTGATGTTTCTACTCTCCTAATAAGTCTTTCAGTAAATAACTTTTGATGTACAATGCCGATTGGCGTATGTGTGTGTTAAATAAACTAAACAAAAAGAAGGTAGTTTCATTTCAAAATTTTTGGTAAAAAATAAGTTTTTGAAGTTTCATAAATTGTACAAAATCATTAGCTACCTTGCCACATTGATAGCAATCAAACAATACATCAGAGGCTCTTATTATGGCCCTTATTATGAGTTGCATTCGATCTTCGACTGTGGTCGAAAGTGCTAATCGAATGAATTTTCATTTGGTATTATGGCGCTCATTCGATGAAGAATAGCGCTATTGTTAATTTCGCTCGTTTAGGTTGTTCACAATAGTATATTTTTCACCGCTGAGAAGTTTTGTTTACAGATCGAGCAAACTAAATAGAGTGCTTATACATATGTACATATGTAAATTTGTGCAAATTAAAATGAAATAAAAAAGTGAGTATAAAAGCGTGGTAAAACAAATTTTAATTAGTAAATCGGAGTTCTGGTTGAACGATTCGTCAGAGGATGAGGGCTTAAAAAACTGGCCAAGAGCATAAAACGTGAGAGTTTAAGTGCAGTCTTTCGAATATATTTTGACATACAATATATTTAGAAATTTTGTGATCCAAATCTATTTAAAATATATTAAAACCATGATACTAAAATGAAGGTAGTTTCATTTAATGACATTCGTTGTTGTTGTTAACCATTTGACTTTTAATAAAATTATGACATTTAATTAAATTCATGCTACCTGATCACGAGCAGTAATATTTTTCAGAAGATTTCATCAGTCCACTCAAAGATGTCGTATATGATGAACCTGAAAATGAATGCATAATCTCAAAAAGGGGGTTGACGAAACTAGGTTTCAGATCGGATGAAGAAAGTGATCAAAATTATACTTATGCTAACTGCTTATGGGAGGGCGCTCTGCGCAAGCCGAATTCAAGTTTTTGGAATAGGTACATTGGAAATTTTAAATTCGATAATTGTTGAAGTTAATGGTGAACTAACCACAAAGCCAAATTTTTTGCAAAATCTGACGAGAAATTTAAAAGTAAATTTTCGCGAATTTCATCACGAATCATGAATTTCATGTGAACAAATATTCCCAAAAATAATAAAGCAAAACAAAAATAATGTTTCCCAATTTGTTTTTGTTTTGCATGTTAAGTTATGACAACAATTTATTCACATGGAATTGGCGATTATAAAAAGATTTATTTGGAAAGAGCATTCTTTAGAATTAGATTTTTAAATCGCAAGATTGCTTTCAAAATAAGAGAATGAAAAAATAACAACATACTGCTTTCCTGATTTTTGTTATAAAATAAAAAGAACTATTTCAATTAAGTCTCCTTTAACATTACATATTTTATATATTTTTAATAAAACAAAGATGCGAACCACGTAAGTAAAAAAATAATCAAGCACTGATAATGATTTTTGATTTGAAATATTTTTAAATTGGTATAAATGTGGGAAAGAAAATACTCCGATTTATTGTTTTAATAATATCAAAGTGGCAAGGCCGTTGAGAATACTCACAATTTATGAAACTTCATAAATGTTGAGAACATGAGTGCGAACCTCATCGATTTGTGAATGACGACATCCACTATTTAGTTGCAAACCTTAACATCCTTTTTTTCTTGAATTTTAATATTGCCATATGAATTGTCATACGAATTGTAATTTTCTGAATATCAATTGCTTTGCAACCTTGCATACATATGCTCGTTTATCGTAGATTAGGGTGGCGTGTTACTTCAATTTGTCCTTTGTAAATTATACGCGACGATACGGGACCACCCGATCGCGCAAATCTTAAGTTGATTATTACGGTTCTGACCGCCATCGAGATCACCTCGACTGAATTCCCGCACTAGCCCCTCAGGCACCTTGAAATCGAAAAACACCGTTGTAACTAATAATTAACTGAATAAATTAAACATTTGTAGATTGTGAACATAAAAGGCACCCCTTCCTTTTATTCACGCCTTTAAAGGCCTCCGTGGTACAATAGTGCACTCTGCACGTACATAATCAGCGAGCGTAAGTAGTCGAACATGGTCCTTACGATCCGTTCGAAGGAATCGGCAACCCTACTTAACGAACTACGTTCACTGAACGCACCCTTTGCAAACTTCAGTTTGATGAAATATTGACAGTCGAATTATAAAAGCGGTCGAAGGCGGCAGAAGTCGGAAAGTGTCTAAAATATAAAAAAATCGTTTATCGAGCGCAAAACAAAACTAATTTACCGAGCGTGATAAAAAACATAAAAGTGAAAAAACATACAATTTGAAAGTGCAGTGCAAAAGCAAGCGAAATCTAAAGCAGTACGCGTTGTGAAAAACAACCACAACCACAAGGTTTCGCATAAATACCCTGCAGGGAAATAGCGGACTAGTGAATCAAATTTCTAGTTCCGTACTAGGTCTTTATCGCCAAAAAGGAACTAGGCCGATAGGAACTAGATCCCCACCAGTCCAAAATCGGCGAAAAGTGGTACTTTTAAGAAACTAATTTTTTCAGTTTTTTTTTCCCTAGAAATCTATATCTAAAGTGACGAATTTAGAAATGGTTCGGAACTATAGAAAAAGGGATGCAGCGGAGGGCAATTGACACTTCCTAGGACATCGCCATGTTAAATTAGCCAGTTGCTTGCATGCAAAAGAGATTTATCGCGAACCAGTACTGGGTCTAAATGTACTAGAAGCGCCCCAGTCCAGAACTAGAGATTTTCCCCACAGGGTACACATGCATACATTCATGTGATCACACAAGTGGCGGGCAAACATTAGGCAAAACTACAAAATATACTAAAAAGTGTGCCTATAGCTAAAAGGTGTAAAAGTGTGCCTAAAAGCGAAAATAAAAAGTCAAAAGACAACAAAAAAAGTGTATTTAAACAAAAAAAAAAAAAAACTTAATTTTAAATTTGTATGGTTCGCGGACGGTCGAAGTAGCCGTCGCAAAAGTGTTGACCACAGCAGAGTACAGTACTCGCACAGCGACTCCAAAAATTACCGGGACTCAAGTTAGAGCACCAGCACCCTAGTCAGTTGGCGTAACGAGGGCAGCCAACGTAGCGGCAGCAAGCCCATAAGCAAAGCAAGCCACAGAAAAGCGAGCAACAAGCGGCACATTTCAGCTCAAGCAGGAGCACCATAACAACAACAACATTTGTACACCGGAGACTGGAGGGAGCCAAGGAACCCAGGTGGCAGTGGCGGTACAGTACTGCAAAAAGGTTACAGGTGGTACCCGAAAAACTCGTAAGTGTGCACATATTTCCTTTTTATGCACATACCTATGTGTACATACGTATGTAAAATTTATAGCGGTTTTCTCGTACGGTGAATAAAGGCATCGAACTTTAATTTACTGCAACTGACATACGTAGATACAGGCATACATATATATCGAAATATATGTATTTATATGTACCCATAATCCCGCGCATTCTAAAATTTCCCCTATCCAAAAAACCGCTATAAAAATATACACGCGTAGCACACGGTACATACATATGTACATATAAGCTCATTTTATTATCTGCTCATATTTATACGCATAACTCCAAAAGTTCCGAACCGGCTTCTTTGTTTTGGTCCCGCATGGTATTTTAACGTATGCATGTATTCGCACATTTCATTTACCCCTTAATCTCTCAAAGCCTTTGGCTCATAAAATTCGTACATACATATGTACATAGGTACATACGTTGAAGAAGCATATACTTATATACATTTTTACATACCCGGCACTCGTTGCCAATTGCCCGTCCCTGGCAGCCAAAAGTGGTGAAAAATCTGGTGAAACCGCGGGTTTCGGTCACTTCAAAACTGGTGACAAAACTGGTGACATTTATATGGGCGGTGTGCAGATTGTCACCACTTTCCCCCTATACGTGTGAGCCTTGCATCACTGTCGCACTCATTCAGATACTTCGTAAGGAAAACATATAGCTGCACTCGTCTAGCATTGCCCACTTCAGCTGGCGCAGGGTTGCATTCTCTTCACACTCTCTCTTCNTCGTAAGGAAAACATATAGCTGCACTCGTCTAGCATGCCCACTTCAGCTGGCGCAGGGTTGCATTCTCTTCACAGCGAATTCAAAATAACCTTAAAAACTTTAAATAAAAAATCTTAAAATTTTTTTTGATTTTTATTTTGCAAATTTTATTTTTCAAAATACATTGTTAACCTAATATAAATAGTTAGTAATCAATATTATGAATAATAATTACAATTAACATTAATAATAAAGATATTTTTACATACATATGTGGTTGCATAATTGCTTATTATTACTACTCGTTTGCGTATAGCTGTTTTCAAAAGTTGCAAAATTTCTATAAAAAATTTAAGCGATTTTAACAGTATTTTAATCAAAAGAAAGGTAATCGATTTACCTTTCTTTTAATATATATTGACAGTTGCAAATCATTTGTACTGGTTCACAAAAATTCAGTTTTGTTAGAACTTTGCAAAATGTTACAACTTTTTCACTTCTTTTCTAAAGTTGCAAAATTTCTATAAAATAGATAACCGATTTTAACAATATTATAATCAAAAAAAAGGTAATCGATTTACCTTTCTTTTAATATATATTAACAGTTGCAAATCATTTGTAATGGTGCACAAAAATTCAGTTTCGTTACAATTTTCCAAATTTTACCACTTTTTCACTGCTTATATATAGCTGTTTACAAAAGTTGCAAAGTTTTTATGAAAACGTAAAGCGATTTTAACGGTGTTATAATCAAAAGAAAGGTAATCGGTTTACCTTTCTTTTGATATATATTAAGAGTTGCAAATCATTTGTAGTGGTTCAGAAAAATTAAGTTTTCGTACAACTTTGCAAAATTTGAAAAGTTGAACCTACACTTTGAAGGTGCTCCTGGCTTTGAATGTGCTGAGGGCGGAACGTACCCATGGTGCTCATGGCGATGAAGGAGCTGAGGATAGAAGGTACTGGTGGTGCTCCTGGCGATGAAGAAGCTGAGGGCAGAAGGTTTTAATGGTGCTCCTGGCGATGAAGATGCAAGCGTTGAAGGTACTGATGGTGAATCCCAAATCTGTAAACAAACAAAAATATCAATTCAAATTTATCAACATATCGATGGCTGAGTGGAAGATCGACCTATCTCGGCAACCAGTTCGAAAACGCTCTATCTCAGAAAACTTTTCAAGAACGCCCTATTTCAGAATTCGTTTCAAAAACTCCCTATCTCAGCTGCCGATTCAAAAAGGCCCT
>NW_016165723.1:0-26584 GCF_001687245.7 Rhagoletis zephyria | reverse complement strand
AATTCTAGTTCACAACTAGTAGCTTTCCCTGCAGGGTATGTACATACATCATATGATTATTTACATATAAATTCCACGCATCGTGACAATGTCGCTGAAATGCAATGCTTAATAAAAGTATTAAGAGGATTTGATGACGCTAATACGAGTAGAACACATTGAGATGAGCGTCAGCGGGAAAGAGGAAAGTAAAACAAAAGTAAGCAGCGGTAATTATTAATATTTAATGGGTATAGATACATATTTACATAATACGTATACGATAAGGTGGACCTTTTTTCATTCACAACTCTTAGTGCACATATGATTCTGGAAAGCTGGATTTTTTCGAAACTTTCTTGGAAATGTGCAAACGCCCAAGAAGTCTGCCAGTGTTTGGTGTAATCAAATCAGCCAATTGATTTGCTAGGAACTTGGTTACGTCAACCACTTTCAATCGGGGGAGCTTACAATACTCAAAATCTTCTTCATCATAATTGATATGAAAGGAATTTAATTTTTGTGGCATTCTGAGTTTCGCCTCATTTGAAATGGTTATCACCAAAGAATGAAAACGCCATGCATTCATCTGATAAGTATCACAGATGTGTGAAAATTTTACTTTTTTGACAGTTTTCCATCAAAATTCTTCTGCGATTCTGCGGTCACAGTGGAACGAAACCAAACTTTATTCGTACTATGAAAAGGCATATGTCCCATAATTTTATTTTTCGTGCGGCGTTAATTAAAATTTTTCTTTAAGCATATACAATTTCGGCGAATAAATGGCTTTTGACAACCAGCGCGCATTGCGCATGGGGCCAAAAATATAAGAGTAAGCTCCAGGAGCTTCTTTTAGCCGCGCGATCGTTAGCTAATTCAATCTTGCAAAAATTAACTATTATGATTAATTATAATAAAACACGAGAAATATTCGGTGTGCAATTACGCTTTTATTCTTTTCATTCGCCTAGTCTGCGCTTGTCCATCTGCGCCACTGTCAAACGTCATATCCTGTTTCTTTAGGGTTGCTTCAGATATTGTCAATACAGGGTGCCTCGTCGCATACTACAACTCATAAACAGTGTGTGGCTATGTCTAAACCAGTGGAATTATCTAGTTTGCAAGCACTTAGTTGTAGTCGAGAAATCATAACTGGCAACCGACCTACTTTATCAAATTCAGTCAATGTTGGGAACATTTTCCCATCCCACTGAACGACGACGAGCTTTAGCATTTGACGCAAAAACATTTCTTTCAATTTTTTGCCTTGACAATATTATTAAAATTTGTGAAAGACGTTGCCGAATTTTCACAAGGCATTGAAATGACAAAAAATGCATGCCATGTGGAAATGAACTTAATGACTATTTTTTTTAACGGTTATTTTTTAATGCCCGACTTTGTCATTTGTCATTTTTGCCATTTAATGCCTAGTGGAAATCTAGCATAAGACTATAGGCACAGCCTCCTATCGGGCTCAAATTTTGTATTTCATAATTTTTGAACAAACTTCACGTTTTAACAATTAAAAAGTAGATTTTTTGACTTCATACAAATTAGGTCCACCTTAATAAACAACTACTATGTTATGTTTGTGATTGATAAGCTTTGATAGAAAAAAAACTTAGATTTTTATTTTAATATTCCAATGCACAAGCACATCAGTCTGCGTCCGTTGATGCGTTGTGCAGTCTTTTTCTTTAGTACTTCAGAAAATTTATTGTCTATCAATAGTTATTCAACCATACCTAGAGTTAAAGCCAGTAACCACATATGTAAGTATGTATGTACGTAAGAGGGTCTCTTGAACTCGCATGAAGAGATAATCAATGGTCTAAGGTTCTTTCACCCTTCAATAGAGTCAAATATGCATTAAACCAATATATTTTGAAATATTCATTGCACATAACCTTCTAAAACAGCTAGACATATACTAGGTTCACATATAAGTAGATTATCCTCATTTCCGAGCTTAACACCCTAATCTGTAATTATAACAAGAGATTAGCCATATAAAATTCGTTCCTTGTTAATCTGTAATTATAAAATAATCTCCGATTTAACCGATAACTTTTCGGTGTCCATCCTAGTTTTATCGATTGTTTTTGCGAAAGAGAGGAGAAATGCCAAATGTAAAAGTAAACAAAAATGTACGCTAGCAAGTAAAAGAGGTTTGTAAAGGTATTTTTAATAAAATGTTAAGTTAAAATATATTTATATTGCTTATTATAGCAGAAAAACGTGATCANCTTTTTTGGACAGAAATAAAAACAGTGGGAAAATACCTTTCAACTGAGATCCCATAAGTCTAAATCAGAATAGTTTTCGAAAAGTGTTGCCACCCGTTGAATAATTGAATTCAATTTATTTAATATTCAAAGCCATCATATCCGCAACATTCGTTCGATTTTCCAAAATTAGGTGTCAAATTAAAAAGCTTTTAAATAATTATATTCAAATTATTTACAAAATATAAATCAATTATTACAAAATGGGTATCAATCGAAATGGTTTTGAAAAGCTTTGTTTCTTAACCTAACTATAGGAGGGTTGCCACCTGTTTAAAAAATCAAGTTCAATTTGAATTGAGGGAATTAGGTAAGGGAAATATTTATAACCAAATAGTTTGTGATTATTTTGAAGAGGGTTTGCCACCTGTTAGAAAAGTCGAATTTAGTTAAGTTATACACAAGTTATATGAAATATTAAAATGTGGCTGTCAAATGAACTGGCGTTAAGAAATATTTAGTTTGAGCACTAAGAATATTTTTGGAGTATTCGCAGAGGGTTGCCAGCCCTTAAAAAAGTTTAATTGAAATTATTTAATAAGTTAAATAAACTATTACGATATGGATACCAATTGAAATGCGTTTGAAAATACTTTATTTCGGAAATATATTCAGGGCGGTTGCCACATGTTTAAAAAATCAAATTCGCCAATTAATTAAAATATGTATCACACTTTGCCACTTGTTGCCACTTGTTTCAGAAGTTGTATTTAATTAACTTATGTACAAATTATATGAAGTATGCAAATACGGTTGTCAAACGAAAGAATGTTGAGAAAACTTAAAGTTTGAAAATATTTTTGATTGGGGTTGTCATCTGTCCGAAAAGTAATAACTATCTTGCTATGTACATATGTATATAAAGGGCGGTTCATATGGTGGTGTGTTTTTGAATTATGGAAATCTTAAAAGAACGAAATTAATGGCTTTACGCTTAAAAAACGTAGGGAAATAATGCAATCGAAATGGGCAACGATTTTGCTTGAAAACCCATATTTTTCTGGCGAAGCGTATTTTCATCTCGGCGACTATGTAAAACCCGCACGTAATCGTCGAGAATGCATCCTCAGAGAGTGACAGTTCAAATATACCCAAATCATACCGAAAAGAATTGATTTGTATTATTTTTGAAATTTTAATAAGAAACCAAATACATGGACCATTTTTTGTGGAGGTCGTCAGATCTGCACCATTATTTCGAATTTCAAACAAGAGAACCGGGCCTGTAGATGTGCAATATGGTTTTAATTTTGGAAGTTAAAACTTTTTAGCGGCACTGTGTGACTTGAAATTTTATGAAATGAAAATTAAATGTGATGCCACTCTTCAGTCAGAAAGGCCTGGACCTGGATTTAGAGGAAACACCCGACATTTTTTTTAAATGGGGTTACCAACTGTTTTTAATGTTCAACTCAATTTTGGCGTCTTAGCGTCTTGTTTTTAAACAAATTTTTGAAGAAGTTTCAGGTACAATTTTAAAATATTCGACAACAGATTTTAATGCAAGAGTCGTGCAACTGTAACTGCATAGGCAGAAGAACAACATTACCACATTGCATCCCGCAAAACTGAACAGTGAAAACCCAGATTTAGTAAATTAAATTTTTATAAACCCATATAATAGGGCAAAAATATTGATTTTTTTTTGCGGATTAAAAGTTTTTATTCAACAAAATTTTTGCTGGCCCTACTTATCGGCACGATGGGGCCTAAAAAGAGTAGTAGTAAACAAACTTTCTTCATCTCTACCAATTGCTTAGGTCAATAGTAAATACCCAAATGCAAACTATTTTGAACAGCTCTTGACATCGTCTTCAGTAGTCCATTTATCATAACAAACGAATCAAATAGGTAAACAAAATCTGATTAAATAACGTTCCCCCTCCATAAATGCGCAATCATTTCGCTACAACTACACAACGACAACCTTTAGCTGATCTCGTCATTTATTACTGCCTTTTATAAAATATGCAATACTTTGCAATCAACTTTCCCTCTATCCATTAAACTGAGTTTGCAAATCAATTTATTTTCATATCTAATTTTTTAAAAACATCTTTTATCCAAACAAAATTAAATGCGAGCAAATCATTAGCAAGCATAAGTATGTATGTAACTATGTATGTACATATGTATGTATCTATAAGATTATTCCGTCTATCAAATAACCAGCATTAGCAATAAATAAGTATGTCATACAAAATTTGGCCATAAAAATATACATAAATTGCTAATGAGATCAACAAGTAGCTATAAATATACAAACATACAGTGACTCAAACAAGTGACCAGGTGTTGATTTTTTTATTAATTTACATAATGTTTTTCAACTTAATATTTTTTATTTATTTTTTTTATACAAATATTCTTCATGCAATTTGGGAAAATTTATCAAATTTTCGTCAAAATTCGAACATTTTAATCTGAATCTTTAGAACATTTTTGGGTATGCCCTTTTATAGCACATATGTACATACACTTTTAGTCTAGTGAAGTGCAAGTGTCAAGCGGCTAAAAAATCACGTTGATTTTTAATAAATTTTTTTTGCTGATAGATTTTTGCACTTTTCCATATAAACACAAATTTCTTAAGAAATAAAATGCCAACGACTGTTCCCAACAATATTTCAAAATAGTATGAGGTGGGTTTTATCGAAGGCTGAGGTAGCTCAGCCGCTCCAGGGTTGAGTGGAGGTCCCACTAACCCCCACTGAATAAAATAAACACAGTAGTTAAATATAGCGAACACAACCACACACACACGTGGCCGTNGCAACGCCGGGTTTTGTAAATTGCACTTTATATATAAAAAAAAACCGCAAGAGCAGTCACAAAAACAAAATCTCACAAATCAACGGGATTTATTAGCCGGTTGGAACTTGCACTTCATTGGACTATAAAACTGCATACCCGGAAATGTTATAAAGAGTCATATTAAAAAGTTTGAAATTTTTATGAAAGTTTATTTAATTTTCCTAAATTTTGGATAAAGTTTGAAACTTTCTTGCATGTGGTTTTTGTCAAAGCTTGCATAATATTTTAATAGAAAAATAACAAAAAAAAAATTTACTTCAAAAATATTGTGAATATTAAAAAAAAATCAACACATGGTCACTTTTTTGAATCACTGTATATTCAAATATATGTATAATGACAAAAGCTTTTGGATACCCTGTGAGAAAATCTGAACTTATCACTATAATTTCTGATTCTCCAAAATGTGAATGACATTTAGTAAGAAATATCTGACAATATATATCAATCTAAAGGGTATTTTCTGATGCTCGGAAGGACATCGCGATAGATCGGTTCGAGCAACATCTTAAAATAGTTTTTAGTTACTAACAGCGGTCGCCCCTTGGCTGGCAATGGCAAACCTGTATTAGGCAAAGAGTGAGGCGAAATTCAGAAGCGTTAGACCTTTAAGAAATACTGAATTTTCGTTTAATAAAATAACACTTATTTACCCTGCATGATGTTAAAGTAGTTAAGCAGAGTTTTACATCGTCTATAATCCTTCGTTCAAGGCTCGGCCACATGAGTTTGCCTACCGCACTGCACGCCTTTCTTAAGGAGCTCCCGCAGGATAACAAGCAATGTACGCTGGCAGCTTGATGAGGAAAGGTGTGTAATGCTTCGTTGGAAAGTGGTATTAACCGCGCTTCGTAACGAAATAATAGACTCAAGACTAGGTGAAGGCAAGATCTCGAGGTGTACGCGCAGAGATACTTCACAAGGTTATGTCTTGTGGCGCTTACTACGGTTCGGTTTGTTCGGTACACAGTTGAATTAAAACTTGAAGATAGAAAAAAAGAGAAACTGTGGCTGGTATATTTCAGTAGAACTTCGAAATACCGTTACGAGAGGGCAGCTATCAAACTATTTTTCAAGCAGACGTGTATGTCATGGAAATTTGTGGCAGAGATCCCGTATTGTGTAGAGCACTGCTGAAACGAAATTTATGAGCTGATACATTGAAAAGCACAACATTTTTTAATAGGCATACATTTGATCTTTCACTCAACGATAAACACTTGGAAGTCATAGTTACTCCTAAGCTAAACTGAAGACGGGATCGGCAACACTGAGTTAAAATTCCATACGATACTACCGAGGGAACCGCCCGAGATTTGCAAGTGACTCTTTAGTTTGATGGAAAATCCCTTGAATCGGACAGTTCCTTTGAATGATAATAATGCTGTCACTGGACCCATTTTCAGAGGCCTCCGAGATCCGATGCGTGTCACCGATAGATCTGTTTCACTGAGTTCGTTGAATATGGAAAAACTAGGGTTGAGGCAGGAGAGCTTTTGTGGACATTGATGCATTTTGTATTATCGCCAAACATTTCGACAACCAGTTGAGTTCAGGAAAAATATTTACATATTTAAATAAATTGGCAAATTACTGTGTTAATAATAAAAGTAGACAACAAGTTTGCTGCCACATGGCATTTTTTAAGTTGAAAATTTTTTTTTTTGTTATTTCACGGCCTAGTGGAAATTCGGCATCTGTTTTGTCACTGCATTAATTATATTGCGTTTTCTTATCATCTTTTTGTGTAGCGGAATTCAATGACTTATTTATTTTACAACGCTTTTATCAACTTACAAAGTTGTATGTCCAGACTACCATTTATAGCAAAGGCATTATTTTTATTTTTTTTATATTTTTTTTATTTTGCTTTGAGCGTACATTTGTATTTAAAATAAATATCACTTGTATCCAAAATAATACACAAAATCTTTTGTTAGTTCACTTATTTCTCAGTAAAAGCTTTCGCACAATTCGTGTCTAGCATATCTTAATTGAATTTGTGTGTTTACATAAGTTTTTAATATATTTTTGTTAATTGGGTTGCTGAAGTAGGTGTTCTGAGAAGTGCCAAATATGTTAACAAACTGAAAAATATTTGCAAGTTTTTACTGTCAATAAGAAAAGTTGACAAATTTCCTTACCTACCACCCGACATACATATACAATAAAAATATATGTAAATATACAGGGTTACCGGGCAAAGTCGTCCCACATATTTACTTAAGGACATTATTATTTAGGATATACTATCCAAAACTTAACCGTTTCCGAGATATTCGGTTTTAAATATTTAAAGAATATTTGTTTTTTGCTTGTACCTACACTTTTTTAAATGTTGATTCAAGGGTCCGATTGGTAATTAATAAAAATAAATAATATCGAAGCTAAAACTCCATATAAAAAAAAGGCGCACAAGAAACGACGGAGAAATTTTCTAGTGTCAAATTTCCTTAACGCACTACGTAATTCTTAAGAAATGGAAATTTTTTTCTTGACCGTTTTCTTAACTCCATGTCTCCACCTTCTACTACATCTGTTTTAACATCTGTCAAATTTCTGTTTTAACTTTGTCCCAGATTTACACCAAGCCAATCAGATCCATTTATACCCAATGGAAATGGCGCGGTAAAATGAAAACTGTGTTGTCAAACTACGATTTGACAGTTGATGTTAAGAAAGCGTGGTAAGAAATTCGGCGAGACAGATATGGTTTAACTGTGGAAATTTGCTTTTTTTAAGGAATATGTAGAAGGTGGAGACGTAGGGTAAGAGCCGGATAGTAAGATTTAATGTGAAAAGAGATCTCGATGTAGAGGGTTTGTGAACACCATTTGCTAACGAAATGAGAAGTAAAATGTTCTTAAATGTTTCACACTAATTTTCTGAAAACTTAAGGCGCTGGCCCAATGCAGGCTTGCTTTGCACGCCTTACTTTACTTTAATTTGCTTTGATTTACTTCAAAAACTCGTTTGGCCAAATGGCGGCTTGGAACGCTGTCAAAGCTACCAGCTATGTAGTTAAAAAATTAAGGTCTGTTCCCTTACACTAAGAATAATTTTCCCTCAAAACTCCAGAAAACTAAAAAAAAATACAAGCAATCTTTTCAGATTTATTTTTAAATTGATGCGAATTAGTTTTTTCATTTCAAAGGAATGATAATAATTATACATATATAGCTATAGGTACATTTATTAAAAACAAAAAAATCTAATTTTTCAAGAGACGACTGACCTGTAGTTTGACATCATAAATATCGCTAGCTTTGTGTGAAAAGTTGCTAAGTCCACTATTTGTGAAACCTCATGATATAGGAAGCAAGAGAAATTAAGGATTAAGGTACTTGTTTTATTTTTTCTCATTTATATTCAATGGAAGCCAAATTTTCTAAGTCCAGAAGAGGCCCCGAAAATGCCATAAGGCCAAAATATTACGAACTCTTTTAATAAAGATCGAATCCTTATGATTCGTATGGAGTTTTGCTTTGCTTTAAACACGCAAAATGTTGTATTCAAAGTTCCTGTAAAATTTGTAAAAAAGGACTTAGCTACTTTTCAGTCAGCGATATGTTAAATGTAAATATGAAAACATATAATCACTTTTATTAAACTTTGAATAGCTTATATTATATATTTTTTTTTTTGAATTACGCAAGCTAATTTTTGTTTATAAAAGGGCACAGCAGTTTGAATTCATTTAGAACGGGAACATACCTTTTTGTCAAAAGCCTACAAAGCGCTTTCAAATAAAACATTTGCCTATTTGAAACTTTGAGGCGCTTAAAGCAAGTGAAGCAAAGCTGCCATTTGGCCAGCCTTCATACGTTTTAGTATATTCCAAAAAACTTTTGACAGTTCTCAAAGCGAGGCAATCAAAGCAAGCCTGCATTGGGCCAATACCTTTAGGCATTTTTTTCAGTATCAGCTTGCTCTAAGGCAAAAGTAAAAGTGGCGGGCAAATCGACAAGAGTATACGTGTCTAATACATACAAACGATATGTAAGTGCAGTTACTTCGAAAAGCACTTAAGAACGCAGCTCGAGGCAACAGACAACTCTTTTTCAATATACAAATACAAGTAGAATTAAGTTGACAAAAACTATACGATGAAAAGTACGTAGTATGTACCTAAAAGAAGCTGCTAAACAAAAGCTTAACAGACAGGCGAAAACAATAAAGAAGTGTCGTTGCTTTCCCCTATAATTTCTAGAACTTCGTCTGTACTGCACTTATTCACCAATATTGTTAATAGCAAGTAAGTTCTTCAATCTTGCAAAAAAAATTTTAAGTACATACATATTAGGGACGCCAATCCCGGGCTCCCGGTGTTTTTGGAGTCCCGAAAATTGTTATACATATATCGAATTGATAGTAAGAACTTGTTTATGTACTTGAAGTATGATGTTTGTGAAATGCCGTTTTGACTACAATTAACAAAACGATTGAAGCTGTACTTTTAAAAGTTGCGTTCCCCAACTTTTCTGGGTTAAAACCTGTAAAACTGTTACAAAGCAAAAGAAACCAGAGAATCGAGTACGGAACCTTTCAACTTCTTGCGAGTTACTTCAAACTTCCTCAAATCGGAAAAGCTTATAATTAATCCGACGTGCTGGTAAAAGAAGTTCGAATATTTTTTTAATGGAGGAAATAGGGGTTATTATCTTCAAAGGCTTATGACTACTCTTTGATGTATGCGTTCCTCAATCACATGGTTTTTTTAAATACAATTTAAAAAATGTATTATTTTAAGATTTGTCTGTATTAATTAACAGAATTAATATGTGAATTTTACAATCATTTTATCGTAAATTTTTAATAGTTTTATTTCATGGCGTGTTTAAATACTTTCAGTTATTTTGAATTTTACTCATATCCATGAAAGTTATGTCCCGAAATCCCGAGGTCGCAGTTTTGCGCATATTTTGGCATCCCTAATACACATATATTTCTTATTTTATTGTTGCGTTTTTAGTACACTTTTCTTCTTTTTATTTTATCATTTTAAAATTTGTACATCATTGTAGTTATTTTTGTTTCCCGAGCACTCGTTAGTCCTTCTGTACATATGTATGTTTGTTTGTATGAACAATAGAATTTCTACTCTTATATTCTAACATTTTCTGTTTCAATGCTTGATTGTTTCTTACTCTGCTGCTGCGAAAAATATTGTAAGTACTATATATATAGCTAGCAGCACTTCACAAAATTGAACCTCGCGGCTAAAACTGCAGCTCAGTTAATTTTAAGCGCTCGACGGATCAGGGTAGGAGGGTGGGTAGGAAGTACATATACACATTATGGTGGTCCTTAAAAATAAATAAAAAAATTTAAACAAATTTCTGGGTGTCACTTCAAAAGTTTGAAAATAATTTACTTTTTTTAAATCGCAAAAATTCTTACTTTGACCAACTATAACTTAACGCATTGAAACTTAAAGCTCAGTTAGTCTAGACTTAATTTCCGTAACTTAACTTAGTATTTTGGTTAACCTTTTGTATGAGAAACTGTGTTGGCGGTTAGTTAAAACTTAACTTACCGTAAGAAACTTAAGAACCTGTAGATTTTAGATTCTTAACTTACGGCCGTACGCCAGATTTTCGTTTTTGTATTTCTCTCCCACCAGCTCAGCGGCCGCTGATTTGAACAGCTCACTGAGCTCAGTCAGTATTTATACCTTTCTCTACGGCGGCTTTGTTGCTTTTTAAGCCGTATTATTGGTATTCCCACCTCGTCTTGGTCGAGTGGAAGGACGCACAGTGGTCGGAAAAACCATGTTTTACGCGAAAAAGGCATGTTTTAAAACTGTGATAAATTAACCGGAATAAAGCTATTCTTATTTAGAAATGTCCAACAAACTCAAAACTGATTAGTACTTTCAATAATATCTGCTGAGAAAGTCGGTGAATCCGCATAATTCAACGGCAATGGCACGTTCTAGCCACGTTTGGTCTTAATCCTTAAACATAGAAAATATTGATTTCATATGAAATATTACGTAATAAATCTTGGTTGCTAAATTATCAACACCTTAATAACACGGCTTATTTTTCAAGATATATTTTCTTCAAAAAGGTATAACTAATTTGTAGCGCCGAGTAGAATCTTCGTTCCTTTACCAAAAACTAATGCGAAGGTCCCTTTAAGGATCTACGAAAAGAAAAGCCGCGCATACTCGCTCCAAAAAGAGTGGCGGCCATTTTTATTTCACTAACTCATGGAAAAAATGGGAGTTATTGAAAAAGAGGGCGGTGCACCTCCCATACAAACTGAATGTGTATGTGGTGTGAGAAATCGTTAGTTTTATGCTGTTTCTTAAAGAAGATTTGTATGGTTATAGACATACATACTTAAAAAAAATCTAGATAGGCTGCTCTGGTTCAAATAGCCTCATATTGTCGTTTAAAGTACAAAACCGCGTAACTGACATTGGCTGCCAAAAATTGGATTTGCTCACACAAGCTCTTGTCTCAATTCTTATCCATTCGTCCTGAACTATACTAGACAGAAGTGCTTTTGCTTTATAAAAAAGAGAACCATTTTGAAATATGAGTGTTTTTACTCTCTAGAAAATAATTTAGGCGACTTCACATACGCAGTTTTGCATTATCTTGATACGCGGTTTTGCACTTTAAACGACGATATGTTCTTCGTAAAGCGCTCGATCACTCCATCAGGTATTTGTAACAAATCTCCCAGTACCCTACATATTTCACTGTATAATTCTTTATCTTTTGAAAAATCAACTTATATACCAGACTCCTGTTTCTCAATAGATAAGCAAGCCACACAAAGTATAGAGCCGTAAACAATTTTTTTGCGGACCTATGTATATATGTACCGAAATTTTAAATTTAAATTTAAAAATATCAACCAAGGCATTGTTAATATTAACCAAAAATCACGTTGATTCCTTTTCAAGTTTGAATTTGGTAATATTAACCAAGTTTTGGTTGATTTTTTTCTCAGTGTGATAACTGTCAAAATTAGGACGCATCGAAATAAAGATAAAATGGTATGTAAATAAGTTGGTAGCCGGGTTCACAAGTCAAAAAAGAATTAATTCAAGGTGAATTTAATACATATTGAGGAGTGGGACTTGGCATGCAATATATGGTTAGTATAGTAATGGAAAGGGCGTAACTCACATTGTCGCTGAATTACAAAAAGCCGTAACTAACTAAAAATTTTAAAATCACTTTTTGATTGATTATGATGCATTTCATCGAATCATAAGTCGAGCTCAGCTAATGCAAAAAAAAAATAATAATTAGAAGCTATTCATTACAGGTGAACCTTTTCAAGAACTCACCCGGGAACTAAGTAAATGTGAGACCTTCATCGTCCGTGATTCCAATAATTCAAATTATTAAGAAAACGGGGTGCCTTTTTAACAAAATAACAAGATTTTAAACTAATTCGGCTGGCAGTCACGACTTTCAAAACAGAATTTTCATATTTTCATTTTCAGAAAATAAGATTTTTTCGCCATATCCACCTATTTAGAACCTCGCTATAAGCACACATTTTTCAAACCAGTAACAAAAGAAAGGATTAAAAATTTATTACAAAAACTATAAGCGAAAAACCCTGATGACGTTTCAGGTTCTCCAAATTCTGAAACAACCAAAAGAATGAGAATGATGAATTCTTTGGAAAACAACGGTGTTTAAACGACGATCTTGCCATGATGCTAGATTGTGAAGATGAATGTCAGGAGGATACATCCGACATTTGCAGCGCCGATGCAATTCTCAGAAGGGAATTATTGCACCGCAAAAAAAATATATATATATAACGGAAAGGCCTCTCAGCTGGTGCAGCGTCAAGAAAAGAATTTACAATTTTGTCAAGTTTCAAGTCAGTTATTGATGAAAACTGTCTTTAAAAAATTCACTATGAAGGAAATACGCTACAACTTGTGATACATACCAATCGACTTCTTTTTTTACCGAGAATCAAATTTGAAAATAAGTTTTTATTTGTAATTTTTATGCAAAATTTGAAAAAAAAAATATTATGTATGTTTGATTTTTTTTTATAAATCCAAAAAAAACAATTATTTTTAATTTTTATTTAAATAATATGTAAATAACAGTTATTTTTGATTTTTATATTATATGTCTTAGGTAACAGTTATTGAAGACTTTTATTTATAAAAGTCATTAATAAAAATCAGTCACTGACTTTTATTTTTGAAGTCATACGTATAAAAGTCATTATCACTTTTTGCAGTTAGGAGGTTGTTGGAGAACCAATGTTTACTAAGACTTACACAAATGACTTTTACAAGTATGATTTCAAAAATAAAAGTCAGTGACTGATTTATATTGATGACTTTTACAAACAAAAGTCTTCAATAACTGTTATCTAAGATAGATCATTTAAAAATAAAAAATAACTACACAGATAAAAATTAAAAATAATTGTTATTTTGGATTCATAAAATAAAAATCAGATAAAACTGTTATTTAAAATTAAAAAAATAATTGTTAAAGAGCGATTTTTTTTTAATAAGAGTTGTAACTTTTACGGTGTCTGTTTCAAGTTTTTCAAGTTATGCGTCTTGAGCGAGTAGTTATTTAGTGGCGCAGGTATGATTTACGACACTTTAAGAAACAGGCTATAACCCGAAAAGGCAGCAGCATTACTTTTTATTAAATACAATGTTCCAATTTTTAAATTCAAGTACTAAATTAAAAAACAAAAAAACTTATTAAAAATTACTAACTTTTCTATTTTTTATTTACCTAAATCACCTAATTTCCTCACCTAAATTATTTCTTAAAAATACTTGGCATCCGCATTGGCATCCGCATCCGCGGATATCTAAAATTCCACATTCGCAACATTCCTAGTACATACATACATGTCTCCCTTAATTTGCATTAAGTCATGATTTACGCTGCTAATCTTCCAAAATCACGTTTGGTTTGCAAATATTTCGTATTCGATGTTACATTTTTGTAATTTATTGAAAATACGAGTATTTCTACTCATATAATGCATTAATGGATTTTCAGTATGTAAATAAGCATGAATATATGTATGTATATTTAAATCAAAGGCATTTTTGGCGCTACGTGCCGTACAACACTTTGTACTTACTTGAAAACACGTAGCTATCAGCCAACAAGAAATTAATCAGGAAATAACACTCAAGCTGAATGTATAGATACATACATATGTACATATTTATGCACTAATATACCAGGTAGCAGGGGAAATCACACAGAGAATAGCTATTCCCGAAAAAAAATTCTAATTTAGCTCAAAAAAATATCTGAATACTCGTATTTGATGAAGTAATCGGGCACATTTGCGCATGTCGAACTACAAAAATGGCCATAGTTTTAGATCGTCCGGCATACGAAATTTATTGCGTATTTCGAGCATTCTATTACCATTTGAGGGAAAAAGTAGCCACGTTTACATGAAAGATTGATCACTAACGAAATGCAATTAGGAATGAGACATGTATGGTAGACAATCTAGCCTTCAGCTATTCCCATCCAGAATATAATATAAAAGAGACCGAATGGCCGATAGATAGATTATATTTCTTTACACGGAGCGATCCAGGATAGTTTGCGGTGTATGACCGGGAGTCTACTCTAAGAAACTTGGTACTGTTCTGCCTCTACGATTGGGAATGGATACGAGCTTTTTCCAAACTGTAGTTCAAGGATTCCTAGAACTTGAGGAAGAATATGGGCTGGTTAAAGAATTTAAAATAGAATTAGGCACATTGTCTCAGCCAACTACCGTCTCTCTTCGCATAGGAACTTCAAAGGCAATGAGATGAATCCGAAACGATGGGTCTAGGTTGTGCGCTTGAAATAATCCAAAGAGTGTTCACTGTGCATTTTCTTGGACTATAACGTTATCGATGGTCAGATATACAGACTTGTAAAATATCAACAGAACTCTGGCTTGACTACGACTGTCGACTGGAAGATGGAGAAGAAAGTGTCCAGCATTTCCTGTGTGAATATGCGGGCAATTTGAATGCTAGTTTAAAAACGCTAGGTAGACACCTACTGACACAACTAACAGAGACGTTAGGAGCCAGCGTAAGTGAAATGGACAAATGGACAAATGGTACATCCGAGAATTAAGATGGTTAGCCATGCCGCATAGGATCTACATACATATGTAAACAAAACATTTCCAAACACTACAACGAGCCACAATATTCAATTAATTTTTCATAGAAATTTTCGGTAAAACACACATTCTCAATTCCAGGCAAAGTATTTCAATGGGAGGGGTTTAAACTCCCGAAACATATACCGGGCTCTTCTACCAACCTCTTTGTGCTCGTGAATGGTGTTGTTACGGCACTGGGCCAATTATTTGTTATGGATGGGTGTATTTCAGGGTCATCCGTTATTAAGAAAAAAATAAAATTTATAAATATAGCTATACACATCTAAATTAATTTGCGTTCAAGAAATTCCCTAACTATAAATTTATTTCACCGACATCACGTTTTCGCACTAAAAAGCCCTATTAAATAAAACCGTTGAATATAAATCTCATATAAAAATGCTAATTTTTCTAATTAATATTGCTGTGCTAAACAAAGATCCGCTTCTAAAAAGCGAAATAAATAATTAAACTAAATTTTTGAGAAAATTCTTTACTTAAATGTTCTCAATTTAGAATCTGTCGGTAAATAAAAGTACCGTTGGCATTTTGTATCAAGTCAGCAGCGTCACGCCTGCGATCAAGGGAATACCATAAATTATAATTTAGACAATCGGCGCAGACTTTTAATTATATGTATTAGGCTGGGTCACGAAAAAAAAAATTCGCATAAACCCCGACCCAAAAGTGCGTTAATCTGTCGTGGTCTCCTAGGTGGTTGAAAAGAGTTTTAAAAGTGTTCGCAGACATTGATACAATTCTTAATGAGTATATTGCCTTTAATGCTGCCTTATTATCCAACATAATATTTATTGTGGATCCATTTTCAATTCTACGAAGACATTCTCACCCACAGACTTCGATTGCAAAGAATTCCGCTGCAATTATGTTTGGGTATGTGTCCATTGGCTGATATTTATGGAATCTAGGTCCAAGTACTCCCGTCCTCTATCTTCGATGCATCCGTATACCATTCTTGGGACCATTTGTCAGTCATAGATATTATTCGCTTCACAGTAGTCGCTTTCAGGAAACAGTAAACAGTAAACATCTTGATCCGAACTAGACCCGAACTGTTCAATAAACAGTCCTGAATTAGCCCCTAACTAGACCCGAACTAGTCTGGCAATGTCCTCGAAAAAGTGCTAACTAAACGTGAACTAGTCCCGCCTTGATCTACGAACTAGCCCCGAAAAAGTACCCGAAACAGCCCCGAAATAATGCCCGAAAAAATCCCGAACTAGACCCGAACTATTCCCACAATGACCCCGTAATTATCCCGAAAAATTGCTGAACTAGTCCCGAAATTATCCCGAAAAAGTTTTGGACTAGACAGGAAATAGCCCCACCAGAACCGCCGATTACTTTTTATTTTCATTTGCACTACTTGCAAAAATTTTTATAAAGCCAAAATCCTCTCAAAGAGTACCTTTATTTGAAATTTAAATTAGAAACGGTTATCAAAAACTTTTTTAATTCGCAAGAGGACTGTTCCAGCTTAACGTGCAAGCATACATACATAAATACATATACATACACTTACACAAACGATGTGATGCCACACATGCGGCAACAACCGCAAACGGATTTATAAATAGAAAGTTCGTGAGTTGTAGGCAAATTTTAATTTTGCAAGGCATTCAACGCTAGCAATTACATTGGAAATCCAGAGTCTAATATTAATGTGTTAGCAGACGAATTACTTGTTTGTTCTATATGTATATGTGTGTATGTACTAAGCAGCTGGATCTAATCACCAGCTCCACACAGTCTAGCGTTGACAGACAATTTATTTAGTAAATAGATAAGTTTTAAAATAACTTAGGCACAAACAGCAAGTAAAATTTTGCGCTGGTAAAATGTCACAATGTCAAACATAGAATGACATATTCTACCTTAATTTGGGAAGTTTTTTTTATTTTGGCCAACTGTTTTGTTAAAAGCAAGAACATAAAGAGTCGCGAGGCTTATTTATAATTGTGCACACATTTGCACGCACATAAATATCTATTAAAAAATTTTTGTTGTTGCCAAAGCAGCTATGCATGTGTATAAAAAACTAGAAACAACAAGTTTGCTGTATTTGCCAAATATTTGTGTTTCACTTTCTTCTTCTTTTGACTTTCATTTTCAATTACCGATAACCAACACTACTCGCACTTATCACACATTTTCGCCATGCAATTCTCATCTGTTTCCGTGGTGTAGTGGTTATCACATCCGCCTAACACGCGGAAGGCCCCCGGGCGGAAACAGTTGATACTTTTTTTTTTTTTGAATTTATTGAACTTTCAATTTAAAATTTTTATTTATATGATTACCCAAATAGATTTTTAATGAAGCTAATAAATATTTAGTGCTTCGCTAGAGGTATTTCCATACATATTTACATACTTTCATAGAAATTCAAGTATTTATTTCATAACTATAATGAGTAATTTAATTTCGAAGAAATGTATGGCATATTCGACATCTATGTTCCATTCTAAGCAAAAATCGTGAACAATCTATATACCAAAAATGGCGCTTGACACTCCAAATTGATAAAAGAAAATTTAGTGTATTATAATTTTTTCTGAAAGAAATTAATTTTTCATTTAAACAATTTTGTGTTTTCTTCATATTTAAGAAACTAGTTCACAAGTTCGTTATGCTTGTTTATTTCACAACATTTTTTGGTGTAATTAAAGATAAATTTTTACCAAAAAAGTTACAATATACTGCTTTTTATTTTGAAAATTGGGAGGGTCAAACGTCATTTTTGCTATATAGTTTGTTCGCTAATTTTGCTTAGAACTAATCGTAGAATTTGAATTTCCTATGCACTTTCTTTGGAAATTTTGCTCTGAACAAATTAAACTAGGCATAGTATTTCCAAAATTAGTTAAGATATAAATCAAAACGATTTTTTGCTAGAGGTCTAACTTAAAATATAGAAAGAAAAAAGAGTTTTTACCTATTTGAAAATGGTAGTTTAAGTAAATTGATAAAAAAGTAAATATTGCAGTATGGCTGGAAAAGAATTTAAGAAGGCTTACAGCCGAGAATATTTTTTGAAGGTTACCACCTGTTTGAAAATTTTAATTTAATTTAACTGATAAGATAAATTGAATATTGATATATGGGTATCAAACCGAAGACGTTTAGGAAATTTTACTGCCGAAAATATTTTTGAGGAGGGTTGCCACCTGTTTGAAAATTTGTATTCAATTGAATTGATAAAATAAATGAAATATTACAGACGGGTATCAAATAGCACAAAAATGCTTTTAAAGCGCAATGAAGCACGCCGGATATTTGCTAGTACATAAATAAATATGAGTTGAATTAGAATAAAAAATTTTCATTTTGATTAATATTTTATCCACCTTCTTTTTAATGATTTCATATTAAACAAACAAATTTAAAATTTTAATAAAATACTATGGGAGTTATCGAATACATCATATTCATATTAATTTCATCAGGACTAATGTTCGAAACAGTCATCAAACAGTCAAAATTTGCCTCTTTCAGGTTTCTCAGTCTTTTTAGATTTCCGTTGAGGACCGGCTTTCATATAATTGCACTAAAATATATTTTTTCAACTCTCAACGCCTAAAAATCTTGGTGTGGAGCAGCAACTTTACCATAGCCACAAGAGTAAATTAAAATACCATACATACAATCCTCTAACGAGAAGAATATTGAACATAATAAAGGTAATAGTATTAACAAATAAAAATGAATGCTATGCTAGCCAAGGGACAGTAATTCTAATAAAAACAATCACAAGAAAAAACACACCGCGCCTTTGGCGTCAACTAATGGCTGGAAGGATTCGGTACAGTTTTTGAAAGCAAACAAAAAATCAATAGTATGGATATTTTTAAGAAAAGAAAAATCCGCCATATAATCCTGATGCGAAAAACGATGCAAAGAAAATAAAATGACAATAGCAGACACTCGTTTGTAAGAGTGGTCTTTCTAACCCCATCTTATGCGGCTATAAAAAGAATAAAGATAAAACTATACGCAGCATATAAATAAAGGACACTTAAGGTCAAAGTTTGGACAAGTTAAAGACAAAAAAATATAATGCCAAAAATTACAACAACTTTATCTCTATTTAGAGTTCCTACGTTTTAAGACGCTCTTAGGAAATTGTATCATATTTACAGATACCGTCACTCTATCCTCCATTCCTAGACATATCAATATAAAAGGAAACGAAACTGCAGATGAGATAGCGAAGTATGGCTCTGAGATCCAATAAACAAGACACACAACTACATACAACCACCATTTAGTGATCGTATTAGGAACATAAATGAATACTCTATAACCAGGGCCAATTACTTGTGGATCAAACGAGATGAGTGTGAGGTATCAAGCTACTGTATTTTTGCAACTATGCTCCAACTATGGCTAATACCCAAGAGTTCTCTCTGTAGAAGCTGTCGCAAAGAGAATGAGGAGCGATCAATTGACCATTTACGGTGTCGATGTCCCCACACCACACTTTTTCACCAGTCTGCAGAGATATCGGATGTGACCTCCGCAATTTAATTTGTGGTAACAAATGGTTCAGCAGCTTTATGCCTTCATCATTCCTACATTTATTTTTGTGTAAGGAACTCTGGTTAAGTTAGCGAAATATCCTTCCTCCTCACTCACAGAGGGCGCTTACAATGAAGGAATGAAGGAATGTCTTCGGGTGGGTATTCACAATCAAATACATAAGTGCTGCTGAAAGAACTATTAACCAATTCACTCTTTATTCAAAAAATGGACTATATTTATTTAGAAGTATTTTACATACATATGTAGGTACATATATGTACATATGTATATTTATGTTTATTATCTAAGTGCTTACGAATAGCCATTTCTATTTACTTAATTAATTAACTTCCTTTCAATTTAGCCAACCAACAAAAAAAAACATCATACCAAATTAAAATTACTCTATCATTCGCCAATTAGGAAGTCAATTATTTACTTAAGAACATAAATTCTCATCACTTTTGAGTTAATTTAACGACATTTTATAAATTACACTCTTCATTATTTAACACTTGACGCTGTCAACGACTTCCGCAATTCTCCGCTGGTGGCAGCAGCGATTGTCTAATGGCAGCAAAATAAAATAAAGAAAATTGCGCGCACGCAACACTTGAAATGTCAACAACATTTTGCTACTCTCGCTTTCAAAACAATCCCCATCGGGGCGAGTAATACCAAATACGTAAAAATGTGTAAAGGCGTGTATGTAATTATGTCTGTGTGTATGTAAGCTAATGTGTGCGTTACGTATACGCCATAGTTGTCAACAGCAGTGTATCAAGTTGCCCAAACCCAAAATCTAGAAAAGCATTATTTGCTGAAAGTGAAGAGAAAGATGCAATAAAGGAGTTCAGATAGCTCACGCCACATGTCTTCATTCCAAGTGCTGGTTTTAGTGCTGGTGCCAGCGCTTTGGGTGGTAGTGGTGTTGTATTCATTATTCTTACTTTATTTTACTACGACCACAACACTTAGATATCACACTCACACGCATCAAAGCAGCTATAAAAAGTGTGTGCGCTGATGAGGAGGTGCTGTACGATAGTAAAGGTGGAATATGGAAAGAAGAATGAAAAAACTGATTAGCCTTTTGCATAAAGCATGAAGGCAAAACAAAAAAGAACGTAAATCCTGGGAATTGTGGAAGGCGTTGGGTGTTTAAGATGGCAGAAATATCGGTGTGGTCTACTTTTTGGCGTTTAAGCTGTAAACAAAGCAGAATACAGCGAGGAAAATAGTTAACAGTTAGGTATGTGTGCGCTTACGTACTTACATATGTATATATGTCTGTATGTATAAGTAAACTCTCACACATAATAATCGCCTTTGATTCGCCACCAGCTCGCTATGTTTGAGTTACGTTCGCTTAACGAAAAATGTATATATCAGAATTTCATGTTTATTAACGAATCTATGTCGTCCTCTGAAGAACTGTTGGCAAATAAACGCGAAAGAAATAGTTCTGATACTAGCAGGTTAATATTCTTATTAAGTCTCATCAAAAAATTCCTTATGGTTTAAATAATAAAGGTAGTGGTGCATTATACTAAAGATAGCCTTCGGACATAAGCTACTATACACAGATATGCACATATGTACATATTTACATTTAACACTTTTTTCACGCTTGTTAATGTTTGGATATAATAAAAATTTATAGCATACATTTTGGCGTATCATTTTTATCCATACAAATTTACTTACTAAAGCTCGTATTCTTAAGTTAAAACATAAACCTAAAAATATGTAGCATAATAACTATAAGCAAAATGTATATCAAATTATATACAGTCGGCGTTAAAAATATGTATGCCCTGACTTTCTGACGATTTAATTTTTTTTTTTCTATAACAAATTTTACTTATACAAAAATATAGTTCATTCAAAACTCACAACGTGTAAGTGGCGTATGAGTAACACTCTTTTCTGCTGATATTTCATACAAAAAATCCTTGCGCATTTTCATTTGACCAATCATTATTTTTTTATTTATATATCGATTTTCTCCATTGGTAGCTTAGTTTTTTTCTAAAGGAACAGGCTTTAACACAAAACGCAAAACACCGATACTGTTATGTTTTGACTTTTTTCCCTGTTCAAGTTTGAATTTTTTGCATTTTTCCATAAAAAAAAAAAAAAAAATCTGGAATGATTAACTAAATTCTCAGAAACTATCAGGGCTATCGAAAAGTAATTTAAGGAGAATTTTATTTTCTATTATTTGCCGTACCTCGTATTACGATTATTTAATTGCTTCGTAGATATACCTGATTAATTGGAACCACTCTCTTTTTCAAGCTGAATAACGGTAAATTGCAAATATCTCGAAAACGTATCCATACAAAACAAAATTAACTCGTTTTGCGTAATCAGCGAGCGATTTTACATACAAATTGGATATTGGCGTCTGGAGAACAAAATCAAAATTAAAATTTGTGATCCAGTGTTATTTATCTATGTTAAAAAATCTCTTTCACTGTTGTATAAGTTCCGATCAAATAGTTATATTGATAACATTCTGAATTTCCTGCCAGACACAATGTCATGGCCCCTCTTTAAATGTTGCTACTTTAATTTCATCGCAACCTTTCATTGTCCAACAATATTAAATTCATCATCATAGGCAAGTTCCATAATATTTTGCTGTAATTAAATTGAAGTTATAATATGTAAATTAATTAAACTTCTATTTTCTAAACTCAAAATTTCATCAACGTAAGATTTACTGCACGTAATCAAAAGCTACTTTCGCAGCAATCAGGATAAAATTAAATTCACACTAGAACAGTAGATGTGCGTACATGCATAGTTACCTACATTCATGTGAACATGCATAAATAATGTATGTATGTATGTATCCATATACTATAATATCTCGTATATGCTTAAATTCTATATTTAGTACCACTCAAATTTTGCATATTAAGCCATGCGCAACTGCGGTTACATACAGATGCGAGCATACGCACATGCATAATTGCATACATATATGTTTACATACTTATATCAGAAGTGTGTTCATCTTATTTTCCATATAAGTTTCATTTGTCACAAGTACGGTCTAATTAATAATTTCAAACTTTAAAAGCACAATATCAAACATTAAATGAACAAAGAAACACATACACATGTACTGTCCTTTGCAATTGAAATTTCTCTGCCACAAATTTGTACAAATTACCAACAATTAAACTGATATTATCACAGATAGAGCGGAGAATTATATAATTGAAAGTCTATAACTGATGTGCAATTCTAATAGTAAACGCTTTGCATTTTGTGAATAGTATTGAGCTTTATTGATACTATTGTGCTGAAATTTTCTACATACATGCTTTCATAGTAATAACTAGCTTTATTACCCATGAAGTTTATCGAGAAAATATTTTTATAGAAGAAATTATTACATTTTGAAAATTAAAATTTTACTGAAAGTATTCTGATCGGCCAGTTTGGGGCCGTGATTCCAAATTTCCTCAGTCTTCTTTACAAAGTTACGCCAATTATTCACACCAAGTGTAGACAGGTTCTTCTAAAGTTTGTTCCTTCATTGCGTTCATGGGCACCCTTACATTACATACATAGCTCCTGCTTGAAAGCTCCAAGGTTAAGTATCCGCCGAGGCGTCCATTTTCTTTGGAATGAATCATTCTCAGTTCCATTTCTTATATTTCAATAAATTTTCGAGAGAATTCAAACTAAAAAAGTTGAAAGCATTCCACTTCCATTCTTCAATACTTCAACTAACTACATATTGTACTTATGCCACTGGCATGACATAAACACTAACAAAATCTAGAGTCTGCGTCTCTAGATAATCAAGTACCGCAGTACTCAATTAAACTCACAAAAGTTGCCGCCGGCAGCCGTGTCATCAATATGCGACACAGGTTTCACAAACAACACAACAAATTCACTTTCGTACCAAAAGTAATTTTCACACTTTGAACATCATCACCCATTTCAATGCTCGTAAGGAGATCAGACAAGCAAAAGCAGTTACTCTACATAGTAAATATGTGTATGTTCATTAGTGTTGTCCAAAATAAGTAAAGTCCGAATTTTAATGTTTTCACCCCCTAGGAAGGTTCTATATCGAAAAAATATACCCCAATTTTTTATTTTGAAATCAAAAAATATTTAGAGGTCGCTCAAAGCGCTCAAAGTTTTCCAGGTGTTGTATATGGGGAAAAACCACTTTTCATTGAAATGTATGGAATTCTTTAAAATCAATATTTTTCGATCGGAAAACTCTGGTTCTCTTCAGGAGACTTCCAATAACAATACCCAATTATTTATTTAACCATTTTTTAATACTAAAGTTTTTTTTTGTATTTATCCCCCCATTGCATTTTCTGGCATTTTTTGGGGGTTTTGGCGGACCTAAGAAATATAGTTACTATGAAAAAGTGTTTAAATGAATAATTGGGTATTATTATTTGAAATCTCCTGAAGAGAAAAAAGTTTTCTGATCGAAAAATATTGATTTTAAAGAATTCCATACATAATACAATAATTCTATACCATTTCTACGAAAAGTGTTTTTTTTTATGGAAAACTTTAAGCGCTTTGAGCGACCGCTAAATATTTTTGATTTCAAAAATAGAGGTATATTTTTTCGGTATAGAACAGTCCTATAGGGGGTGAGTGCATAAAAATTCCGACATTACTTGTTCACATGCATTTTTGAACCACCCTAATGTTCATACATACTGCACTTGCGAACAATCACACACTAAAACGTAAAAACCACTCCCACCTCACGATGTTCGCTCAAAATACGTTGGAAAAATAGCTAAAAGGCAAGACGAAATCCATCGAAGATAAGCTTATGAGAAGAAATCAAAAGAAAAACTTTGCGCCAAAACTGCAGTAAAGCGGCAGTGAGTGATTTAAATTTTGCAGCACGTTGTATTTGGCTAAGTTTGTAAAGTAATCATTTATGCGAACCACAAACGGTATTGAATGGCGTGAATTTTCTATTAGTTTGCTAAAGAATTTCCAATGCATTCCAGTGAAATTAAGAGCTTTTATTGTGGTTAACATTGAATGTGGATGTTTAGAAGCTTGCAAGCGAGTTTTGGTATCCACCAGCTTAGTGAATAACTGGCGCAACTTCGCAAAGAAAATGTTGGAAAATCCAATCAAATCATTTAATTTGTTTGAAAAGCACTCAGCTTATTAATTAATTCAACTTTAAATTAATTTATATAAAGTTTAATAAAATATCATGCATACTTCCACAAATCTGACCAAAATAATACCTGCCAGACAATAATTTAATTATTTGCATATTCCCCAAGCACCTTTTGAATTAGGAAAATATTTTCTGATTTCAAAATTACCCACAACTGCAAAAAAATAAATATGTAGTATAATATGGCTCGCAACCGAGCCACTGGGAGCTGTTGCAATTGCAGGCAAAGCAATATACAGAAAAAAAGAGCAAAGCATACGCTGATACAGAAAATTTTAAAGTTGTACATATTTTAAAGTGTAGCAAATTTAATTATACCCAGCAAACATTTGACGTCGTAAATGAGTCTTTACGAAAAGTCCGATATGAGGGTGTTTCCATTCCCCCGAAGGTCGACTTATATGAGCTTAAATTCATACAACAAATGAGCCTCAATATGAGTCGTATTGGACTCTTATTGGCCTCATATACGGCTTATTTTGGACTCTTTTAAAACATTTTATACATACTTACGTGCATATATACATTCCAACATACATTTAATAGCAGCAGCTGCAGTTAAATTTTGTTTTAATTTTTTGTTTTCTAATTATTTTCAATTTCTGTATGAACAAGTTTAGATACAAATTTCGAATATTTATTGTTTTTATATTGGCACAAGGTGCTGGCTCATAACTTGGATCATATATGAATCCTATATATGATCCAATCATATCCTATTTATGATCCAATCATTTCAATAGATTTGAAGAGATATACATACATACATAATTCACCTCGAAANAACAAGTTTAGATACAAATTTCGAATATTTATTGTTTTTATATTGGCACAAGGTGCTGGCTCATAACTTGGATCATATATGAATCCTATATATGATCCAATCATATCCTATTTATGATCCAATCATTTCAATAGATTTGAAGAGATATACATACATACATAATTCACCTCGAAAAAGTATTTTCTACTTTTTAGTCCATTTATAGAAATGTGGGATGAATATTAAAAAGTTTTATTTTTATTTTTTTATGTTCGCTGTCCCAAATGAACTTATTTGCTGTTTTTGAAGTAATCAAGCGATTTTTCATCCAAAAATTGCTCTGACGGAACAGTAAAAGTAATACAGAAAATTTTGCGTCCTTAAAAACCAAATAAATTACCATGACAATTGACTATAAAAGAGGACTTTCCCGTACAATAGAAGACGGATGTTCACCGTAAATATCCGTGATGAGCGTGGAATAGTTACACGAAATGTGCTTTTTCGCGTTCCTTTGGCTGTTTGGCTCTCGCTCCTCTCTTTCAAGAGAGTATGAAAGAGCCAAGTACAGAAGGACCTGTCTGCGCTCGGGATAACCAACTGGCGCAAATTCGCACAGGAGAACAGCAATTGGAGACGCTTTCTTGTCTCGGCCCAAACCGACAAACGGTTGTAGTGCCAAAAAGGAAGAGGGGAGGGTGGCATGCGATGTCGCGAGTCGTGAGGTGACTTTCCGCATGCCAGATCCTCATTGGGCACATCTGCATTTATCCTGCTCAAGTAGCAGTCACGGTGGGCAAGAAGCAAAGATAGGTTGCATAAAAATGTCGACAAAATCTGAAAGCAGGG